>NC_136264.1:208488121-208495350 GCF_964187855.1 Myxine glutinosa
ATTTTTGCTTTTTTTTTTTTTTTTTACTTTTGCCATGGTCTGGAGTACTGAAAAGTGATCCCTGCTTCAACAATCAGGTGAACAGACCAGGTAGGCTCTCATATATAGCCTAAGTGACTTTGGTGAAGATACTCCAACTTTAGTTTTGTATGTAGCGGATGAGACCAACATTTTATTCTGCGCCATCTCTCCATAGAGAGTACGAGCTCACTCTCTGATACCTGGCAGACTGAGCGATATGGTAGGTGCACACCCACCCGGGTAACTTGTCTTTGCACCTGTGTTCTTGCAATGTCGTTTTTCTTCTGAAGTATCTCTTGGAAATGCCACATAACTGCATAAGTAATTGTTTTTGGCAGTTGTTGTCCTTTCTTTCCTGGCAACAGCATCAACAGCGGTAGTATTGTGTTTACTTCTGACCATTTACACTTACTTTGCTAGTACAGGCACAAAGGGACCTCTATCCTGAGAGCATTGGAACCAGCTACTTCATCAATGTTGATTGAATCACATCTTGTCTACCAATCTTGTCTTTCCATCTCAGCTTGGTTCGATGAGCTTGGGGGGGGGGGGCGTGGGGGGGGGGGCAGCATGATCGGAACTATCAAACAAGAACTTCTTGGGAATGGGATAATCTTCCATTTGAGGAAGATGGCCTAACCAGCAGAGTCTCCATACTGCCATAGGATCCCCCAATGACAATTCCTTCCCATGCTGCCAGCCCACTTGTACACTGCTGCTGATATATCCTGTCCACTGCTGAGCCTTGGTGATGTCCAAAATGTTTCAGAGACACCTGGTGTGATATATTTCAGCTCCATATGGAAATACAAACCAAAGCACTGCAGCATGGTAAACTAATCTCATCATTATCAAGAAAAAATGCTCTACCTGAAAACATGCCTGCGTAAGGTCCAAAAACTATAGAGGAATGCAGGATGAAGGACTAGTCTTGGTGGTGAAGGCGAGTGTTGATCTGTCAGTGGACAGGTAGAGCAATGGATGAAATCAACAGGACGTTGAGGGTTGAGGTATGCAATTGATCATGTGCTCACCTTTGAGCAGTCTGGTTCTACCCTCAATAAAGTGCAGTGATAGTGAGGTTTCAGCAGGGGGGTGCTGCACCATGAAGTGTGGGGTTATAAATACGTTAGGATAATCCGGTTGTATGGATCTTGTGCTCGTCAAAAAACTCGCATTATCATTTCAAAATGGTTGGCCCTCGGACTGACTTTTAGATTCTCTTTCTAGGGACAGCATCAAATTAACCACGTCGACGCCAATTCTTACCTTTGTCGATCTACTGTATAACCGCTGCACGGAAACTTTGATCGCCATGCATAACGAATCAAAGTGAAATGATTGTCATCATTAACATTTTGTTGTATAACAAGATGGAGGCTCGTGGAAGAGCCGAACGACACAAGGATAAAGAGGCCAACACATCGACAATGGAGCCGAGGGAACTGGCAGACAAGGGCCGGGGAACTGAGCCACGAAGGAACAGACAGGTGGGATGATATGTCGAAACAATTTTACACACGTGAAGATGCGTGCAGATCGTGGATGCAAATGGCATCATTTCAACTGGAAAAATAATAATCCACAACTCGTACGTTAATCGTTATGGAATCGCAATATTTGACTGGGAAGACCTCGGTAATATTGCAGTGGGTGCAGCACAAGACAGCAAACAAAGGTGCGAATGCGTTCTACATGGAAGAGCAATTCGCAAGAGTGATGTTTGTCCGTCGCATCGTTTCTCGAGCCGAGCGGAGGAGAACGCATTGAGCGGTTTGTCTGGTCCTCAACAATGGGGAAGAAAAGCTTACATTTGAAATGGACTTTAACAAGATGTGTGTTAGTGGCATGAGCCTACGCTATTTTAACCCCTTCGGGTGGGCAAAGAGGGCCGATGGCACCTTTGAAGAGGCGAGCACTCATGTTGACGCTTTGCCATTGTTTAAAAGGGGATGAAAACTTTGTTTCAGGCCAAGAAAGTGCCCTGCATTCAAGTTTTAAACCACGATGCAAAACGTTTACTAAATCTTGCAAATTTGCTGGACGCCGTTCAAAGCCAGGTTGCCGCACCGGCTCCGCAGTGTGTGCAGGAAGAATGAGTGCGTGCGACGGAAGTTATCGGAGAGGAACACACGCGCGCGCGTGCTTTGCGGCGGCTCCAGGAGCTTGCGCGTCTGCTTATCTCCGTTTGAGGATTATGCGCCGCAGCATGTTGTGCACGTTTTGCAATTTAAACACACTGGGGTGGCTCGAAGAATACGCTTGCCACAGTACCTCGGAGGGCATTTGCAATGTCATTTGCACCCATGGCAGATACTCGGTACAAAGAGACAGAGGCAGCCTTGTGAATGAAGTTCTGCAACTCACGTCGACGCAGGTTCATTTCCCATGAGACGTCTCGACTGGTTCCAGGATGTGCGCCGAATCTATAAGGAAGCTTTGATTTTTCCATCTTTTGCTCGCATTGAAATATGACTTTTCTGCAGAATATTCCAGAAGAGATACCATGATTCAGGCAAGATGGTGTGATATAACACCTACCGGAGGAAGAATAATTGAGATACAGCTGGCCTCATACTCGACACAATTTGCCAGTTGTTCATGAAAAACGAAGATAAGCTACTCAATTGAGATAGAGCTTCTACAAAGTAATCTTTCCACGTCATGTAGCCGCAAAGCCAGCGAAGACGCAATGTGATTTGTCACCAAATGACTCCTCATCCCTAGTACTGAAAGAGTTCAGTACAGACGCATGAAATCTCAGGTATGCTGCAATGCAACGTTTGAGATCAAAAACCCATGGTCATCGGTCATCGGCAATAACTAAGCAGTGAATTTATCGATGAGGTCTTTGTGCCCATTTCTTAATTAGTGGAGTGACGTTCATACCTGCATGGCAATTTCGCTGCACCAGCAGCACATCCGCATCTTAGTCCTGATGCAACCGGCACAACAAATCCCAAATGGAATCCTGGTCCAATATGTGCGCGCTGAGGATCCACAACCTACTGAGGTTAGCCAGAAAACCACAAAACACACGCACACAAAAAATAAATTGGCTTAAATTAATCATCTCAACTCACGGTACAGCACATCCATGGGGAAGAAAAACAACAGCATCTGATGCTCTTTTATTTCAGGTTCAAATAAGCCACTCGTTGAGAATACAAATTCGAAGGTAGGGAGAAATAAGTGAAGACTCCAATAAATACTTTCTCGCAAAAAAAAAACACAAAAAAAACACAAGGACGAATGGAATAATAATTTAAAAAACTGCGGGAATGTGAATAAAAATTATAATCATTCCTCGCACATGGCGCGGAAAGAAATAGGTAGATTCATTGGACGATGCAGTTTGAAAGATTATGATGTCGACTTTTGTGCTGGAGCCCGATCATTTGTATATAACTTATTACATCGAATTGCAAATACCCATCATGGCACTTCTATTTCAAATTTCTTTACTGGAAATGCCTGATGCTGCACCGCGACCCATAAGGGTCTTTTCACCAAACCGCCAACTCTTGGGGCTGTCAGGATCACCTAGAGCAGGGGTTCTTAACCTTTTTCCCTGTCAAGACCCCCAACGGATTGCCCACGATGTCCCTATACCCCCTTCGCCAGACTGTTGACTGACCAAGGAAGGTGCGCATAGCTAGGGGGGACAGGGGGCATGTCCCCCTAGAATTTTTTTGATTTCTAGGTGTTCTGTGGTGCATTCTGAGGGGTGTTTTTACTTTAATTGCCTATTTTTTTGGATGAAAATTGATACCGTAACTTATTACCCAGAAAATGGGCCAAGTTCGGGGATCCGCGCCTGATTACCAGTCCCATTAGGTTCCAGTGTGACTTCAAAATATCTCAATAGCTTAGTTTTACATATGGATAATTAGGAACAGAACAGGAAAGAAAATCATTAGGATTTCATCCCTATTTATTTCTTTGCTTGTTAACAAAGAAACAAAACAAACCAAACTAAACTAAAACATGCAGGTGTTATGCAAGCCGTTTTACTAATCTAGTGAGATTGTTGCTGCTGTTTTCGTGCAATCAGAACGTGGAATCCGGGCACAATTCGTGTCATCGCCACTCGCATATCATCGGACACATCACGTCGATTTCTCCACTTTGATTTCGGGTTCAATAATGCAGAGAAACCTGTATCACAGAGATATATATTTATTATATATTTAAAGTTGATATTTCATTGAATTTATTACAATTTATTATTATTATTATTTATTACGAGTCCCATACCCCCAGATGTTGGTCCCCATATCCCCAAGGGGTATGGATACCCCAGGTTAAGAACCCCAGATCTAGAGGTACAAACACTCACCTATAAACTGTCTCGTGTGGGTTCGAATCCCGTCCCAGCTATTAACAGTCATCCTGGTGTTTCACAGGCAGAGCGATTCATCGATGCAAGTGCTGTCTCTCAGATGGACGCTAAAAGGACATTCTGTCTTCCGGCATTAGTTGATGGACATTACAGATCCCATGTTCTTCGTGAAGAGGAGGCAAGCTATCTCCGACACCCTGAACAAATTCCTCTCCGGCTGTCCCAACCTATAGGGGGCGCCATACATCAGCAGCATAGCCACGCCCCCTCAGCCATGATGCGGCTCCCAGTATACTGATTAGGAAAAAGAAGAAGAGGAAGCAGAGGAGGAAGAAAAATCTTCAACACGAGGAGCTCCCATATATTTTCTAATTATTATAAGACGGTTCTAATTTACAGATGTGAAACAATTTAGCAAATGTACTTTTTTAAACACATTAAACATAAATGTTATTGACAAAGCAAATGTTTTTTAATTACACAAACGTAGGCCTACTCATCAGGATATTCAAATATTTTGTTTTAAATTGTACAAATGAAACGGTTTTGGTAAGTTACCTGTATGTTACTTATGATATCCGCTTTTACCGTATATGTATTTAGCTTTTTCAACTGCAAGTGATTAATGTATCTATCTATAATTCCAGTAATCTCTGTATGTCTGTGTGTATGTCTGTGTGTTTGTCGTTTGTCTGTGACCGCTGTTTCTCGACAACCACGGGTCCGATATACTTGAAACTTGCCAGGTATATTGCTGGGGACCCGAGGATGTGCCTTTTCAAGGTTTCATATTAATCGGACAAGTAGTTACCGAGCTATGGCGATTTCTTTACCAAACTCCGCAAGCCGTTCGCTTTGGACCAAACCATTTCATGTAAATAGAGGGGGGGGATTGTCACCGTACTCGCAAGCCGTTCGCTTTGGACCAAACCATTTCATGTAAATAGAGGGGGGGGGGATTGTCACCGTACTCGCAAGCCGTTCGGTTTGGCTTTGCGAATGGACCAAACCATTTCATGTAAATAGAGGGGGGGGATTGTCACCGTACTCGCAAGCCGTTCGCTTTGGCTTTGCGAATGGACCAAACCATTTGCGAATGGACCAAACATTTCATGTAAATAGAGGGGGGGGATATAATTTTAGATATATATATAGTACGGGCACGCCCTAGTGATTAACAAATTGATTAGTGACATGCACGAGTCCTGGGTAGACCAAATGGCCGTCACACACATTGATGATGCAACCTGTCTGTGAAACTCCAGGATGACAGTTTATAGCTGGGACGCGATTCGAACCCAGGCTGGATAGCTAACACGCAGGTGTGCGCACTGGCGGATCCAGGGTTGGAGGGGGGGGGGGGGGTGGTGCAGGGGATGCCATGTGGCGGATCCAGGGTGGGGGGGGTGGTGCAGGGGATGCCATGTGGCGGATCCAGGGTGGGGGGGGGGGGAGGGTGGTGCAGGTGATGCCATGTGGCGGATCCAGGGTGGGGGGGGGGGGTGGTGCAGGGGATGCCATGTGGCGGATCCAGGGTGGGGGGGGGTGGTGGTGGTACAGGGGGTGCGATGTGGCGGATCCAGGGTGGGGGGGGGGTGGTGGTACAGGGGGTGCGATGTGGCGGATCCAGGGTGGGGGGGGGGGGGTGGTGGTGGTACAGGGGGTGCGATGTGGCGGATCCAGGGTGGGGGGGGGAGGGGGAGGGTGGTGCAGGGGATGCCATGTGGCGGATCCAGGGTGGGGGGGGGGGGAGAGGGAGGGTGGTGCAGGGGATGCCATGTGGCGGATCCAGGGTGGGGGGGGGGGAGGGTGGTGCAGGTGATGCCATGTGGCGGATCCAGGGTGGGGGGGGGGGGTGGTGCAGGGGATGCCATGTGGCGGATCCAGGGTGGGGGGGGGGTGGTGGTGGTACAGGGGGTGCGATGTGGCGGATCCAGGGTGGGGGGGGGTGGTGGTGGTACAGGGGGTGCGATGTGGCGGATCCAGGGTGGGGGGGGGGTGGTGGTGGTGCAGGGGGTGCGATGTGGCGGATCCAGGGTGGGGGGGGGGTGGTGGTGGTGCAGGGGGTGCGACGTGGCGGATCCAGGGTGGGGGGGGAGGGGGAGGGTGGTGCAGGGGATGCCATGTGGCGGATCCAGGGTGGGGGGGGGTGGTGGTGGTGCAGGGGGTGCGACGTGGCGGATCCAGGGTGGGGGGGGGAGGGGGAGGGTGGTGCAGGGGGTGCGATGTGGCGGATCCAGGGTGGGGGGGGGGGTGGTGGTGCAGGGGGTGCGATGTGGCGGATCCAGGGTGGGGGGGTGGTGGTGGTGCAGGGGGTGCGACGTGGCGGATCCAGGGTGGGGGGGGAGGGGGAGGGTGGTGCAGGGGGTGCGATGTGGCGGATCCAGGGTGGGGGGGGGGGTGGTGGTACAGGGGGTGCGATGTGGCGGATCCAGGGTGGGGGGGGGGAGGGGGAGGGTGGTGCAGGGGATGCCATGTGGCGGATCCAGGGTGGGGGGGGGGAGAGGGAGGGTGGTGCAGGGGATGCCATGTGGCGGATCCAGGGTGGGGGGGGGGGGGAGGGTGGTGCAGGTGATGCCATGTGGCGGATCCAGGGTGGGGGGGGGTGGTGCAGGGGATGCCATGTGGCGGATCCAGGGTGGGGGGGGGGGGGTGGTGGTGGTACAGGGGGTGCGATGTGGCGGATCCAGGGTGGGGGGGGGTGGTGGTGGT
The DNA here is from genome assembly GCF_964187855.1 of Myxine glutinosa. Lineage (NCBI taxonomy): Eukaryota > Metazoa > Chordata > Myxini > Myxiniformes > Myxinidae > Myxine > Myxine glutinosa. The sequence continues at coordinate 208,495,197 of NC_136264.1, forward strand.
ACAGGGGTGCGATGTGGCGGATCCAGGGTGGGGGGGGTGGTGGTGGTGCAGGGGGTGCGATGTGGCGGATCCAGGGTGGGGGGGGGGTGGTGGTGGTGCAGAGGGTGCGATGTGGCGGATCCAGGGTGGGGGGGGTGGTGGTGGTACAGGGGGT
>NC_136264.1:208495550-208508050 GCF_964187855.1 Myxine glutinosa
AGGGTGGGGGGGGGAGGGGGAGGGTGGTGCAGGGGATGCCATGTGGCGGATCCAGGGTGGGGGGGGGGGAGAGGGAGGGTGGTGCAGGGGATGCCATGTGGCGGATCCAGGGTGGGGGGGGGAGGGTGGTGCAGGTGATGCCATGTGGCGGATCCAGGGTGGGGGGGGGGGTGGTGCAGGGGATGCCATGTGCGGATCCAGGGTGGGGGGGGGTGGTGGTGGTACAGGGGGTGCGATGTGGCGGATCCAGGGTGGGGGGGGGGTGGTGGTGGTACAGGGGGTGCGATGTGGCGGATCCAGGGTGGGGGGGGGTGGTGGTGGTGCAGGGGGTGCGATGTGGCGGATCCAGGGTGGGGGGGGTGGTGGTGGTGCAGAGGGTGCGATGTGGCGGATCCAGGGGGGGGGGGGGTGGTGGTGGTACAGGGGGTGCGATGTGGCGGATCCAGGGTGGGGGGGGGGGTGGTGGTGGTGCAGGGGGTGCGATGTGGCGGATCCAGGGTGGGGGGGGGGTGGTGGTGGTACAGGGGGTGCGATGTGGCGGATCCAGGGTGGGGGGGGGGTGGTGGTGGTGCAGGGGGTGCGACGTGGCGGATCCAGGGGGGTGGGGGGGGGTGGTGCAGGGTGTGCGATGTGGCGGATCCAGGGGGGGGGGTGGTGCAGTGGGTGCGCACCCCCTCCCCTTCGGATTTTCGATGATAAATTATAAACTATGAATATCCTGGATCGACCCTCGTGTCCAGATTATTTGAATAAGGAACGTTCCAGGCGGTTTACCGACGCTCAGAGGATTAAAATCACTTTTGCTTTATTATAAAACACTCCAAGTGCGACGGCAAAAAACAAGCTTTCGTCACATAAATTTCGTCACGGGAATTCTTCCGGTTTATTTGCAGTTAATTCGCCTAATTAACTTAGGAGATCATAACAATCATTTCGAATCAGAAATTACACATCAGAAAGCTCCAGTAGACCTACACAAAAACATTCTGCACGCACACAAACACACACAAACACACACACACACACACACACACACACACACACACACACACACACAGACGGACACACACACACACACACAAACACACACACACACAAACACACACACACAAACGCACACACACACACACACACACACATGTACACCGACACACATGCATACACATATACACACACACACACACACACACACACACACACACACACACACACACACACACACACACACACACACACACACACATATATATGCACATATGCACGCACACACACACACATACACACACATACACACACATGTATACACACACATGTATACACACACACACACGTACACCTACCCATGTCCCACGGCACATGTATATATCCCACAGCCCACATGTATATACATGTTTAAAGTGTACGTGCCCCTCCCTCCTCCCTTCTCCCTCCTCCCTTCTCCCTCCTCCCTTCTCCCTCCTCCCTTCTCCCTCCTCCCTTCTCCCTCCCCCACCCGGCAACGCCGGGTACTTCTGCTCGTAACTAATAAAATAAAAACGAAGAAATATCTCTCAGCAATTTCCCGTCTGTTAATTTATATATTTTACAAATGTGAATTACACGTCCATGCACACGTGAAATGGAGTTTGTTTTTTCACACGTGAAATGAACACGTTGTAGCGGTTACCGCTGGGTGTACACAATCGCCTTGCACGCACCTACCAGGACGCGGCCAGGGAGCAATCACCATGCCGGGCTCATCCAGGCCGCCCGGACAGGCCCAGACGCGCCTCTCCCGGGCATGCCCGGACTCGCTGTTCCCGGGCATGCCCGGACTCGCTGTTCCCGGGCATGCCCAGACTCGTCTTTCCAGGGCTCGCCAAGGACACCCGGGCATGCCCGCTCTCGCCTTTCCAGGGCTCACCCAGGACGCCCGGGCATGCCCGCTCTCGCCTTTCCAGGGCTCGCCCAGGACGCCCGGGCACGGCCAGCCTCGCCTTTCCAAGGCTCGCCCAGGATGCCCGGGCAGGTCCAGACTCGCCTTTCCAGGACTCGCCCTTGACACCCAGGCTTGCCCGGTCTCGCTTTTCCCGGGCAAACGCTCCGGCATAATGTGTATATATATTGCTGCCCGATAAACGGGCTTTTCAGAGTACCCGAGTTTGATACGTGCAATAAAGCAACTCGGACGAATTTCCGTCTTTGGTCGCGTCAATCCTTCCGACTCGCGTTGGAGCATAGCTCCTTCATTGGTGACCCCGGACATGGACACGGCAGTTGCCCTTAAACTGCCTACCTTCTGGGAGGCTCACACGGCTGTTTGGTTCGCCCAGGCGGACTCCAAGTTCGCCCTGCGAGGCATCACCGCCGACGACACCCGCTTCCACCATGTGGTAGCAGCGCTCGGCTCCGCCACCGCGGCCCGCGCCCTGAACCTCCTCGAGCGCCCGCCAGCTGCTGACAAGTATGACGCGATTAAGACGTTCCTCCTCGACGCTTTCGTCCTCTCACCGGCGGAACGCGCACGACGCCTGCTCGACCTGCCCGAGCTCGGCGACACGCGCCCGTCCGAGCGGATGGACTACATGCTCTCGTTGCTCGGTGAGCACTCTCCGGATTTTCTGTTCCGAGAGCTGTTCCTCCGCCAGCTGCCTAACCAGGTACGCCTCGCCCTGGCAGGCACGTCAATCACGGATCCCCGCGCCCTCGCCAGGGAAGCCGACAAGATCTCCTCGGCAGGCCAGCACATCGGAGCGGCTACCTGGAGCCCGCCACCGTCCGAGGCGACGCCCACGACGCCCGAGCGCCCTGCGCGGTTGGAGGCCGAACTGCCGGTGCAACTGGCGGCCGCTACGCCGCGCCGACTGCTTCCAACACGACGGCCGGGGCCTCCACCTGACCAGGCGTGGTGTCATTACCACGCCAGGTTCGGACACAAGGCTCGGACATGCCGACCCCCGTGCACTTTCGGCAAGTCTGGAAACGGCCGGGCCGGCGTTCATTACCAGCCATGAGCACCGGCCACTCGGGCAACTTGCTTTTTATTAAGGACAAAGCGTCCAGGCGGTGTTTCCTTTGTGACACCGGCGCACAACTGAGCGTCATACCCGCCTCCGAGCAGGACAGGCGGAACGCCGTTTGCGGCCCCTCCTTGGTCGCTGCTAATGGATCGGCCATACGCACCTTCGGCCCGCGCAACGTCACCCTCTGCTTCGGCAGCCAGCACTTTCAGTGGACCTTTGTGACCGCCAGTGTCCCCATGGCTTTGCTGGGTGCCGACTTCCTCTGCGCGCACGGGCTGCTGGTCGACGTCAAACGACGTCGCCTTGTCAACGCCGAGACCTTCAGCTCCCTGGCATGTACGATGAGCAGCTCCACGCCGACCGAACTGGCATGCGCCCTCCCGACGGCGAACGAGTTCGCTCGCCTGCTCGCGGAATTCCCGGCCCTCACGCGGCCGACGTTTTCGGCCGTCGCAGTGCGACATGGGATCGAGCACCACATACCCACTACGGCCCGCCGGTCTATGCCAGAGCCCGCCGCCTCGACCCGGCCAAGCTCGCCGTGGCAAAGGCCGAGTTCGACGCATTGGAGCGCCTCGGGATCGTGCGGCGCTCCGATAGCGCGTGGGCCTCACCACTGCACATCGTGCCAAAGCCGGGGGGCGGATGGCGCCCGTGTGGCGACTACCGCCGCCTCAACGACGCTACCACCCCCGACAGGTACCCGATCCCGCACATCCAAGACTTTTCCGCCCGTTTGGCGGGACGGGTCATTTTTTCGAAAATTGACCTGATACGGGGATACCACCAGGTACCTGTCAGGCCGGCCGACGTCCCAAAGACGGCCATCATCACGCCGTTCGGCCTGTTCGAATTTTTGAGGATGCCGTTTGACCTCAAGAACGCTGCCCAGGCATTCCAACGCTTGATGGACGGCATGCTGTGCAACCTGCCATTTCTTTTCATCTATCTGGACGACATCCTCGTCGCCAGCACGTCCCGAGCCGAGCACCTCCTCCACCTCCAAACGCTGTTCGGACGCCTCAGCGAGCACGGCTTAATTGTCAACCCGGCCAAATGCCACTTCGGCACGACGACCGTTGACTTTTTGGGCCACCGCATCACCAAGACTGGGGCCGTGCCGCTGCCAACCAAGGTCGAGGCCATCACCAAGTTCCCGCGTCCCCGCTCCATCAAGGCCCTGCAAGAGTTCCTCGGCATGGTGAATTTTTATCACCGATTCGTGCCCCGCGCTGCTCAGCTCATGCGGCCCCTTTACGAAGCCCTCCGGGGCAAGCCGGCCAAGCATGACATCGTCTGGTCCGCGGCCATGGACGCGGCATTCACGAGCGCAAAGCGGGCCCTCGCCGACGCAACGCTGCTGGCTCACCCAGTGCTCAATGCTCCCATCGCCCTCACTACGGACGCCTCCAACTACGCGGTGGGCGCCGTCCATGAACAATGGGTGGACGGGGTTTGGCAGCCACTCGCTTTTTTCAGCCGGCAACTCCGGCCGAATGAGTTAAAATACAGCACGTTTGACCGCGAGCTCCTCGGTCTATTCCTGGCCGTTCGCCATTTCCGCCACCTCCTGGAGGGCCGCCCGTTCACGGCTTTCGTCGACCACAAGCCATTGGTTTACGCAATGGCCAAAGTCACGGAGCCGTGGTCGGCCCGCCAGCAGCGCCACCTCTCCGCCGTGTCGGAATTTACCACGGACATCCGGCACGTCGCCGGCAAAGATAACGCCATGGCCGACTGTCTTTCTCGGGCCAGCGCGAACGCGGTCCACCTCGGCGTGGACTTCGTGCTCATGGCGGCCGACCAGACCACCGACACCACGGTGCAGGCCCTCCTGGCGGCGGACATGGGCCTCCGCCTGGCCGACATCCCCTTCGCGGACACTGTCCTGCTCTGCGACGTCTCCCAGGGCCAGCCTCGCCCCATCGTGCCCGTTGTCTGGCAGCGCCGCATCTTCGCCTCCATCCACGGCCTTTCTCACCCGGGCCGGAAAGCTTCTCAGAAGCTGGTGTCGGCGCGTTTCGTCTGGCACGGCCTTCGACGGGACGTCCGCGACTGGGCCAACGCCTGCACGGCCTGCCATCGGGCCAAGGTCCACCGCCACACCCAGGCCCCGCTGGCACCTTTCACCGTGCCCGAACGGCGTTTCGACCACGTCAACGTGGACCTGGTTGGCCCCCTTCCCCCTTCGCGGGGTTTCACACACCTGCCCATCATGGTGGACAGGACCACCAGGTGGCCGGAGGCCGTTCCCCTCATTTCCACCACCACCGCCGACGTGGCACAGGCTTTCATCGCCACCTGGGTCGCCCGTTTCGGTGCACCAGCGGACATCTCTTCGGACCGCGGTCCGCAGTTCACCTCCGAGCTGTGGGGCGCGGTCGCCCGCAACCTGGGAGCCCAGCTCCACCGTACCACGGCCTACCACCCCCAAGCCAATGGGTTGTGCGAGCGTTTTCACCGCTCCATGAAGGCCGCGCTCATGGCCGGGCTTCAGGACGACGGTTGGGCCGACCGGCTGCCGTGGGTCCTTTTGGGCCTCCGCACGGCCCCCAAGGAGGACCTCCAGGCATCCACCGCCGAGCTCGTTTATGGCCAGCTGCTCCGCGTCCCGGGCGAGTTCGTGCCCGACGCTACCAGTCCCTGGTCTGCAGCTCGCCAGCGCTCGGACCTCCAGGAGGCCGCCCGACGATTTGCCCCCGTGCCAACGTCCCGCCACGGTGGCCCCCAGTCCTACGTCCCCCCCGGCGCTTCGCACAGCGGAGTACGTCTTTGTGCGTCACGACGCACACCGGGGGCCACTCCGGCCGCCATACGACGGGCCCTTCCGGGTCTGCGACGGGGCGACAAGTCATTCGTCATCGATTTCGGCGGCCGGTCGGACCGGATTTCAGTGGACCGCTTCAAACCGGCGCACGTGGACGTCGACCAACCACCACGGTTGGCCCTTCCTCCGTGGCGAGGCCGCCCCCCGTCCACAGTTCCCCCCGCTCGACCACCCACCACCACATCGGACCCCCCCCCCCCCCATGACACTCCAGGGGTCGCTTCGGCCGGGTCATCCGGACCCCCCTTAAATTGACCCTGCCGGTGCAAGTCGATTCTGGAGGGGCGTGTGTAGTGGTTACCGGTGGGTGTACACAATCGCCTTGCACCTACCAGGACGCGGCCAGGGAGCAATCACCATGCCGGGCTCGTCCAGGCCGCCCGGACAGGCCCAGACGCGCCTCTCCCGGGCATGCCCGGACCCGCTGTTCCCGGGCTCGCCCGAGCCTCCCGGGCACGCCTGGTCTCGTCTTTCCCGGGCATGCCCAGACTCGTCTTTCCAGGGCTCGCCCAGGACGCCCGGGCATGCCGCTCTCGCCTTTCCAGGGCTCGCCCAGGACGCCTGGGCATGCCCGCTCTCGCCTTTCCAGGGCTCGCCCAGGACGCCCGGGCACGCCCAGCCTCGCCTTTCCAAGGCTCGCCCAGGATGCCCGGGCAGGTCCAGACTCGCCTTTCCAGGACTCGCCCTTGACGCCCGGGCATGCCCGGTCTCGCTTTTCCCGGGCAAACGCTCCGGCATAATGTGTATATATATTGCTGCCCGATAAACGGGCTTTTCAGAGTACCCGAGTTTGATACGTGCAATAAAGCAACTCGGACGAATTTCCGTCTTTGGTCGCGTCAATCCTTCCGACTCGCGTTGGAGCATAGCTCCTTCAACGTGAACCTTTACTTCCGGATAATAATGTTGAATGAAATAAGAACGAAGAAATATATGTCGGCATCATTGTTGACGTTTTTGTGACGACTGTCATCAAACGGAAAAGTAATATATCTTAACGGAAAAGAAAAAGCGAATTTTTAATATATGTCGACATTTTCCCTGACTGTTATTTTAGGCGGTGTATTTTCGTGTATCATCATGGCGCGGTTTTAATAAATATATCTCTGCATTTTCCCGTGTGTGCGTGAATGTTCTCAATTATTTCTGACACCGAGTCTAAAACCATCGATAAAAATTAAATCAGATGGTGAATTCGAGATAAAATCGTGAGGGTGACTCAATGAATGGGCTTTATTTTACAGAATTCATTTCGTTCTATAAACGGAAACTTTCATGGGATTTTCTTCCCGTTTTTTTTCAACCGAGTCTAAAACTATGTTAGCGACTGTTAAAAATGAAATGATATATCGAATTTGAGTTGAAATAAACCTGTGTGAGAGAGAAAGACAGCACGGGCCTAACTAAACAGGCCTCGAAGCTATTCGAGTTAATAAAATGGTGGATATTTGTTTACATGAAGCCTCTCCAAGAATGGGTGGAGCTATGGGTGGAGCTATGGGTGGAGCTACTTTGCAAACGGACTAAGCCACACCCCGGACAGACAGACAGAATCACCTACGCCTATTATAATATAGACTAGCGGGGTCACCCGTGGGAATCCCACGGGCATGGATGTGTGTGACATTTCGACATATTGAGTTATATGCTGCACATTCATTTTTACAAAATGGTTACTGGCAAGTCATCAGATCCAGAAATGGTGTGATGAACACAATTTATTTATTTCACATAATATGTGACCCCTCACTCCTCTCCACCTGACACTCTCCTGTCTCCACCTGACACTCTCCTGTCTCCACCTGACACTCTCCTCTCTCCACCTAGCACTCCTCTCCTCTCCAAACCCTCACATCCCTCTCCTTTCCAATCCCTCACCTCTCCAATCCCTCACACTCCTCTCCTCTCCAATCCTTCACACGCCTCTCCAATCGCGCCTCACACTCCTCTTCAATCGCGCCTCACACTCCTCTCCAATCGCGCCTCACACTCCTCTCCAATCGTGCCTCACACTCCTCTCCAATCGTGCCTCACACTCCCCTCCAATCACTCCTCTCCAATCGTGCCTCACACTCCTCTCCAATCACGCCTCACACTCCTCTCCAATCGTGCCTCACACTCCTCTCCAATCGCGCCTCACACTCCTCTCCAATCGCGCCTCACTCGCCTCTCCAATCGGCTTTCCCCGTCTCGTTTCTCTCCTTTTTCTCCCGTCTCGTTCTTTTTCTTGCTCCAAATCGGCCCGTCGGAATCGGAAATCGGCCCGTCTCGCCCGTCGGCCCGTCGGAATCGGAAATCGGCCCGTCGGAATCGGAAATCGGCCCGTCTTGCTTTTGTGCTTGTGCGTAAATAAATTGTGTTCATGACACCATTTCTGGTGTTGGGCTAGCGGCTAGGGTGCCGGCTTAGGATCCTGGGTTCGAATCTCGGTCGATCGCCGAATTAATGCCAGGGGGGTTGACTCAGCCTGTCATCCTTCCGAGGTCGGCTAATTGAGTACCAGTTCACTGGTAATTCCCTGTTTGTCGTTGAAGGCGGCAAAAAGGGTTGGCGTCAGGAAGGGCATCCGGCCGTAAAACATTGCTTCAAAAAGGGGACAAAAAAACAACAACTACCACGGTCCCCGAAAAGGCCAACCCCCGCTTTGCGGGGAAAAATGGCCTCTAAACGGTGGTTTTTACACCATTTCTGGATCTGATGACTTGCCAGTAACCATTTTGTAAAAATGAATGTGCAGCATCTAACTCAATATGTCGAAATGTCACACACATCCATGCCCGTGGGATTCCCACGGGTGACCCCGCAAGTTTGCATTGACGTTCGTCGATGGACTCGTTCGCCCGTCTCATTCGTTTTCTTGCTGCATCCTGTTCAAGTCTGCGTTCTTCATCGATCGTCTCATTCATTTTGGAAATAGAAGTTTCCACGCAGCGCATGAATTGTCACGATCCTCAAGAGGAATTTGTCTCGTAATCATCAAATGATAAATGGCAAGTAAATTATATTGTGGAAAATTAAAGATTTCAAATAAACCTATTTAAAGTGTATTCGCACATAACTAATTTTAAAAAACGAAGAAATATCTCTCGGTAATTTCCTGAAACATATTTTACTTCCGGCTAATAATGTTGAATTAAATAAAAACGAAGAAATATATGTCGGCATCATTGTTGACGTTTTTGTGACGACTGTCATCAAACGAAAAAGTAATATATCTTAACGGAAAAGCAAAAGCGAATTTTTAATATATATCGACACGTTGCCGTCGGTGTCATGTTGGGCGGTGTATGATACACCATGACGCGATTTTTAAAAATATATCTGCATTTTCCCGCGTGTGTGGAATGTTCTCAATTATTGCTGACACCGACTCTAAAACCATCGATAAAAATGAAATCATATGGTGAGTTAGATTGGAGATAAAGGCGTGAGAGAGACTCAATGGCCTTGAAGTTACAGGCATTTGAGAATTCATTTCGTTCTATAAACGGCAACTTTCATCGGATTTTCTTCTCGTTTTTTTTCAACCGAGTCTAAAACTATGTTAGCGACTGTGAAAAATGAAATGATATATCGAATTTAAAATAGATATCGACACATTGCCGTCGGTGTCATGTTGGGCGGTGTATGATACACCATGACGCGATTTAAAAAAATATATCTCTGCATTTTCCCGCGTGTGTGGAATGTTTGTGGAAAATTAAAGATTTCAAATAAACCTATTTAAAGTGTATGCGCACATAACTAATAAAAAAAACGAAGAAATATCTCTCGGTAATTTCCTGAAACATATTTTACTTCCGGCTAATATGTTGAATGAAATAAAAACGAAGAAATATATGTCGGCATCATTGTTGACGTTTTTGTGACGACTATCATCAAACGAAATAGTAATATATCATAACGGAAAAGCAAAAGCGAATTTTTAATATATATCGACACATTGCCGGCGGTGTCATGTTGGGCGGTGTATGATACACCATGACGCGATTTTAAAAAATATATCTCTGCATTTTCCCGCGTGTGTGGATTGTTCTCAATTATTGCTGACACCGAGTCTAAAAGTAAAACCATCGATAAAAATGAAATCATATGGTGAGTTAGATTGGAGATAAAGGCGTGAGAGAGACTCAATGGCCTTGAAGTTACAGGCCTTTGAGAATTCATTTCGTTCTATAAACGGCAACTTTCATCGGATTTTCTTCCCGTTATTTTTCAACCGAGTCTAAAACTATGTTAGCGACTGTGAAAAATGAAATGATTTATCGAATTTGATTTGAAATAAAACTGGGGGAGAGCAAGACACCACGGGCCTACAAAACAGGACTCAAAGCTATGCGAGTTAATAAAATGGTGGATATTTGTTTATAGCCACTCCCAGAATGGGTGGAGCTATGGGTGGAGCTACTCTGCAAACCGAGTAAGCCACACCCCGGACAGACACCCAACAGATAGACAGACAGACAGACAGAATCATCTACGGCTATTATAATATAGATGGTATTGACAAAATTATTGACACTCCAGACTTAATATTTGGTAGCACAGACTTTGGACAAAATAACTGCAGTCAAGCGCTTCCGATAGCCATGAATGAGCTTCTTACACCTCTATACTGGCAGTTTGTCCCACTCTTCTTGTGTAAACTGCTCCAGTTCTCCCAGATTTGAAGGATGCCTTCTCCCAACTGCTGTTTTCAGATCTCCCCAAAGGTGTTCAATGAGATTTCAATGTGGACATATTGCTGGCCACTTCAGAACAGTCCAGCGTTTTGTCTTGAACCATTCTTGGGTGCTTTTTGAAGTGTGTGTTGGGCTCATTGTCCTGCTGCAACACCCATGACCTGCGACGGACACCCAGATTTCTGACACTGGGTTGAACATTGCGCTCCAAAATGCCTTGGTAATCTCCTGATTTCATGATGCCATGCACACATTCAAGGTACCCAGAGCCAGAGGCAGCACAACAACCCCCAAAACATCACTGAACCTCCTCCATGTTTGACTGTAGGGAAGGTGTTCTTTTCTTTGAAGGCTTCATTTTGTTTTCTGTAAACATAGAGATGATGTGCTTTACCAAAAAGCTCTAATTTAGTCTCATCTGTCCAGAGGACATTCTCTCAGAAGGATTTTGGCTTGTTCAGGTGTGTTTTGGCAGACTACAGTCGGGCTTTCTTATGCAGTGGAGTCCTCCTGGTCGAGGTGCTTTCTCCCCCATTCGAAAAATCCTTCGATGCAATTTTCGATCAAGTTTTCTCTTGCGGCCACGTCCAGGGACGTTGGTTATTGTGACATGGGCCTAAAACTTCCTGATAACATTACGTACGGTAGAGACAGGAACATCAAGGTCTCTGGAGATGGGCCGGTGTCTTGTCACCCGTGACAAGAACAAGACTTGAGTTTATCTTGTGTCTGACCTCCTCAGACAATTATCTGGTTTTCTTTCTTTTCTCCATGCTCATTGCGGTACACACAGCGACACAAAACAGCAGAATGACTCCTTTTCTCTATTCAAACTCGTTGAATGAGTGATTTTTTATATTGCAGGCACCTGTAACACACCACAGGTGAGTTCAATTCCAAAGTAAAGGAGAATGACATGCTTGAAATTCAATTATTCCAAACAACTTCTAAAAGGTGCCAATAATATTGTCTGGGACATTTTAGGATTTCTGTCAAAAAAGCTAAGATTTTGTAATTATTTCAGCATTTTTTTTTTCGTATACAGAATCGAGGCTCGTGTAAGAGCTAACACATTGAACATGAAAACATGCACAGACACAACAAAAACATCCAATGAAGGGAGAGGAAGACAAGAGGGGAAGAGAGAGGGAAGCACACAAGCAGAACAACAGAACAGAACAGGGACGTCGGTAGATCTGTGGAAGGGGGAGGGCTGGGGGAGGAGGGATGGGTACACGGTATAAAGCAAATTAACACTACTATTAATTTCACTACAAGGAATTTCAGGAAAGAAGTTGGGGATTGAAAGAGGCGGATTTGTGGTGTTTTAACGGGAGTAGAAAAGATCAAGGTTTTGGATGGGGGAAGATAAGAGATGATGGTGAACAGCTGTTTTAAAGATCTGGAGGGAGGAGTGGGATTGAAGAGAGTGAGGGAGTTTGTTCCAGAGGCGGGAAAAAGAGGAGTGAAGGTGAGCAGAGAGTCTTGATTTTGGCAATTTCACCAGAAAAGGGTTGCTGGCAGATCTTGTGCGACCTGCAGGGATATTTGGGGGACAGAGCACAGACAGAGCTGGGGGAGCAAGGCCGGATAGGAGCCGGTAGAAGACAGAAAGACCACCAACCTGCCTGCGGTGAGTGAGTGAAAGGCCCCCAGAATCAGCTTAATGACAGGAGATTCCAATGATTCTGAATGCTTTGGTTTCAACAGCGTGAAGACGAGCGAGGTGTGAGGAAGGAGCACCAGCCCAGAGGGGAGAGCAGTATTCCATTGAGCTGCGAATGAAGGCTTTGTATGTGGTGAGGAGCTCAGGTGTGCCAAGGAAGGACTTCGCATGACGGAGGATGCCCAGTCGGCGACTGGCTTTGGAGGCCAGCTTGGAAATGTGGTTTTCCCAGGAAAGATCATGGCAGATAGTGAGACCCAAAAGATTGAGTGACAGAACTTCTTGGAGAGGATTGTTGAGAAAGTAGATGGGAGGGTTGTCCA
>NC_136264.1:208513050-208648050 GCF_964187855.1 Myxine glutinosa
GTTTGTAAAAAAAAGTACGTGAAAGACTCTGAGAGTATGAGGCAAATATTATGTGGTCTGGTGAGATGAAAATTGACCTCTTTGGCCTGAATGCAATGCATAACGTCTGATGGAAATGAGCACAGCTCATCACCCATCTAACACCATCCCTACCTTGAAGCATGGTGTTGGCAGCATCATGCTATGAGGATGATTTTCAGTGGCAGGGACTGGGAGACCTGTAAGAATAGAGGGAACAATGAATGGAGCCAAATACACGTAAATCATTTTGGAAAACCTGGTTCAGAGTGCAAATAACCTTATACAGGGGTGAAGATTTATGTTCCAACAGGACAATGTTCCAAAGCATACAGCCAACGCAACACTGGAATAGCTTCAGAACAAGATCACGACACAGAGAAGCGTCCCCTCTTGCAGGCAAGCGTGCTGTTCCATAGATGATCCAAGGCATAAGAAAAAGGGAGAGAGAGAGAAAGAGGGGGGGGGGGTGGGGGGTGGAGAAAATGGCTTCTCAGGTACTTCAATAGTTCCGCCGTCCCCCCACCCAACTCCATTTGCCCACATATGATGCAGCACAGTCATTCGGATTGTGCCTTTCCGCTAAATCAGGACATGGCCCGTGGTTACAGCAAATTGTGATGCTTCTCCTAGTCAGTGGGTCCAGTCAATAGAATGCCATGTTGTTGCAGCAGCAGGATTGTCCTCCCAAGGTCCTCAAATGAATTACCCTCTCAGAGGTCCCTTCATCATTCCTGCCTGGCCCTTTGGTGGTTCAGACAGGAAGGACAGATCACACGACACCTTGATTCGAGCTAACACTGCCTCACAAAGCACTACCTTCCGACGGCATACAGAAACATGACAATCTTAGCATAAACGTGAAGTCCTTGTTACAGGTAAAAATGAACTATCCTACGCGAGCACACGACTCATGTTAAGGCCTTACAATTCACTAAATGCCTTGTACCCCTCACATGTAATATTAGCTAACAGGTTAAATTGAAGGTTTGTTTTTAACATTATAGAAGGCTCAGAGAAGAGCACGTAGAAAAAGGTGTTAAATGACAACAATGTACAACTTACTGTTACCTGGAAGGAGGGGTTTCGGGAGGGTATCCATAGGTAGAATGTGATAAGTTAGCATGGACCACGTGTATTGGGTTGGCTCCCTTTACACTTGTAACACAGACCTATCAGAGGTAAGTTGTATAGCAAAATAAATTTAGAGTAAATTGTAAGTGTCAAACCTTTTGTACAATCATGGCGGCCATTTGGAGGATTTGTGGGCACAAAGGCAGCAGAAAGATACAGTATTTATAATTGTAATATTATCACGGGATGATTTGGCCAAGGCGGTTCGAGAAAAGTGTGAGAAGCTGTGCAGATGGAGGGGTGGGCATGGGACAGTTGTTGAGTCGAGGCAGCTTTGCAATTGGTTGTGTGTGGAGTTAGTGCAGTGAGGAGTTGAGCTCTGGCTGCCTCTGAGGGAGCAGAGTCTGCATGAAGCCCCCTCTCCTAATCTTCATTTCTGCGTTGTGACGACTCCAGCCCGCAGGGTTCCACCATTATTGTGGACAACATAAGCCATCCTGTCGGCCATAAGTCCTTGCCTGCATTTCCCTTTGTTCTGATTTGAGTCCGGTATTTTGGTGGCCACGAGTGTGGTTTGGGTTTATTCCTGTTATACAATAAGCTTGTGTGGTTCCTTTTTCCCCATTCTAGTGTGTTTCGACCACCAGGTCTGTCCATTATGTATTGTCACAACTTCCCAACCCCCGTATTGTTTCATAATAAACCCTATAAATCATAAAAAAATTCTTCCAGCTTCGTGCGCGCTTGGACCAACTGCCAGTTCCGGAAAGCTTTTGAAAGGCCTTTGTGCATCATTAAATTAAACAGTCTCCCACTATTATAACATGGAAAGATGCTGTCCATTCGCAGTAGCTCACAGGATTGTTTGGCCATTCACGGAGGCCTTGGACCTGCAGCGCAGAGGGTGTGTGTTAGCATGACCCCCTTGCCACAACAGTACCTTATATACACTGCAAGGAGATAAAAAAAATTTGTATACAACATCGAGGCTCGTGCAGGAGCTAACATCGATCACGAAAAAAAAAAAAGGACAAATAAAACATACAATAAAGGGAGCGGGAGACAAGATGGGGGGAGAGAGGGAAGCACACAAACACAACAGCAGAGAACAGGGACATCGGGAGATCTGTGGGAGGGAGAGGGCTTGGAGGGAGGAGGCATGGGAAGGTGGGGGTGGGGGGGGCGGGGAGGTAAAAAAACACATGGACACTGCTAGGACATGCAGGAAGTTAGTCGGAATTTCAAGAAAGTGGATCTGGGGTGAATTAACAGGGGTAGAGAAGATCAAGGTTTTGGATGGGGGAAGATAAGATATGGTGGCGAACAGCTGTTTTAAAGACCTGGAGGGAGGAGCGGGATTGAAGAGAGTGAGGGAGTTTGTTAAGTGAGTGAGGAAGTGAGGAGTGAGGGAGTGAGGGAGTGAAGGAGGGATTAGTAGACAAGAGCAAATCAACCCAATGCATGGGATTTGAACCTGGGCATTCAGCATCCTGAGGCATGTGTTCCGACCAGAGCAACCAAATGACAGTAAAATAGACAGAGGAGGAGTGTGAGAAGGCGATGAGCAAAGAAGACTTGGTTAAGGAGATACAAGAATATAGTCATCCACATAAATACACTTGTTAGATGGACCAGACAAGATTGGCGTGTTGACATACATTTTTGTAATCAAATATTTATGACGCATTTTGAAAAACGACAAAAAAATAATTGTTTTAAATTGCCTGGTTCATCCAAGACGAATGTGAGGTGGGTTGTGTTGTCCAGGTCATGAGATCGAGGTTTCCTTTCAGCACCAACAAACGACACGATGCCGTTCAGAGCCTCACCACAGGGAAGCTCCTTGGCAGGTCGCCCATCGACGCATCAAATCGACCAGGCCTTCATTCCCCATTCCATCCTGACCCGATTCCCCCTTCGGGAGAAGAACGAACTGCTCGTCTCATCAAATGCAGCAGTCAAAAAGTCACTCTGGTGTCTCAAGTACTGCAGGGAATGTCACCTTCAAGTGAACTGAGGGGTGATTCTTTTTTGCTATTTGGCTGCCAATATCTAGGGGATCAAAAGTGAAACAATATCTGCAGCTCCTTATAAAAATTAACATATCATTTATTACTTTCCATCTGATGGTTTAAACATCATGATGGATTGGCCCAGGTAAGTCCAATCCCAAGTACGATGCATATATTTTCCATTGTCTACTAATATCCACGTGAAGGGACATTGACGTCTCCTCGTGTCTTTCTCTTGAATGAGATTTATGCACAAGCTCCACCATGACCCTCAGATCAATTTATACTACTAGTAGGCTACCCGACTGTGCAAAGCCGCAATGAGCCGGCGAAGCCAAAGCCTCCAGCCACTATTTTACCCATCACTATGGCATCAGTAGGTGAGGTAGTTGGTAGTAGGTAGGTGTAGTAGGTACCGTACCTAGTTCAAAATGACACCATTTGCATTCTGGATGAGATTAAAATTTATAAAATTTCCTTCTTGATTAATTCGGTGAATTCCGTCTCAACTTCGGATATTTCCGAAGGCATCATCTTTGATGATGGATATTTTCGGATATTTCTTCATCTTCGGATATTTCCGAAGGCATCATCTCACTACTCTTGGCATCATCTTTGACCAAACCCACTCCTTCGACAAATACACTAAACACATCACAAAGACAGCCTTCTTTCACCTGAAAAACATCGCCCGTCTCCGTCCATCCCTCTCCTCCACGGCTGCAGAAACCCTCATCCACGCCTTCATCACCTCCCGTCTGGACTACTGCAACAGCCTCCTCTATGGTTCACCCTCAAAAATCACCAATAAACTCCAATACATTCAGAACTCCGCTGCCCGTCTACTCACCCATTCCCGGACCCGTGACCACATCACCCCCGTCCTTTACAAGCTTCACTGGCTCCCCATCCCCCAGAGAATCCAGTACAAAATCCTCCTCTTGACCTACAAAGCCCTCCATAACCTGGCCCCATCCTACCTGGCTGACTTCCTCTCCAGACACACTCCCACCCGCAACCTCCGCTCTGCTGGTACCAACCTCCTGACCGCCCCCCCCCCATCCGGACCAAATTCAGATCCTGGGGGGACAGGGCCTTCTCCATCGCTGCTCCCACCCTCTGGAACTCACTACCTCACACCATCAGAGACTCCTCCTCACTCACCACATTCAAAACATCAATCAAGACCCACCTGTTCAACACTGCATTCAACATTTAACCCACAGCACCTAACCCCTGACTATCTCTTCTCCTTCTCCTTCCTTTTGCTTTGATTATTTACCTGTTGATTTTTGTCTTTTTGCACTTGTTTTTTGTACTCTGTCAAAGCGTCTTTGGGCTTCTTGAAAAGCGCTATATAAAATAAATGTATTATTATTATTATTATTATTATTTCCGGCCGTGAAAAAATATCCCCTACGGTTGCGAGATTTCTAAAAAATAATTCTTCCTGAATTTTAGAATATTTGACGCCATTTTCAGCCTCCGAAATGTGGTAAAAAGCTTTTATGAAACATTTTTTCAAATGCTCGAATCTCATTGGTTCCGGTAATTGGTGACGATTTTCGTTGAAGATAACCAGGGCCCGTGCGGGCCCGGGGAACGAGGTTGGTCTTAAAGTATTTTAATTACAAATCAGAGGTGCATAAGATTGTGAATCAAACAAAGACAGGTGAAACAAACTCCTATTGAACTTTTTCGCAATTTGTTATGCATACTTCCGCATCCGGTCGATGGCGGCCTCCATTGAGCGATTTGGTTTTTGAAATATTTTTTCAAATGCTCGAATCTCATTGGTTCCGGTTTGGTGACGATTTTCGTTGAAGATAACCAGGCCCGTGCGGGCCGAGGTTGGTCTTAAAGTATTTTAATTACAAATTAGAGGTGCATAGGATTGTGAATCAAAAAAAGACGGGTGAAACAAACTCCTATTGAACTTTTTCAATTTGTTATGCATACTTCCGCATCCGCAAGATGGCGGCCTCCATTGAGTGATTTGGTGCATCAAAGCTTCGAAATTCTCAAGGGATCCAGCAAAATCTGGCTTTTCAACATAATACGTACGTGTTCATTCACAACACCGGCTTCGCCGGCTACAAGAGAGTCTGTGTCTCTGTGTCTGTCTGTCGCCACTTTTCTCAGAGATGGCTGAACGTATTTTCGTCAAACTTTCAGAGGTTCATCAGTGAGGTCCGCTGAGCGTTTTGGCAAAAATTTTGTTTAAATTTTTTAAAAAAATAAGTTCGATTTTTTTTGGGGGGGGGGGGGGGGTTAAAAACATCGCTCTATGATGCCTGAGCTTTTGTAGCTATGTGAAAGGTGATAGTAAATGATCTCCAATTAGTGTGTATGTGTGAAAAACAAATAAATTGATTTCTTCAAAAAGCCAACAGGATTAGAACATGACTGGGCAACATTGGGTACTCTTGCTGATATAAAATAAAATAATTCACTTGTTATTATTATTGATTGTGATTATCATTGTTCAGCCTGTGTACATGTACTTGTGACTACTACATTATCTTGACGTATTGTGTTGCTCATGGAGCTTCTCTCTTGTGTGTTCTCCAATAATAAACGTTGATGTCTAGCATTTAATTTTCCAACAATGTGAAAGATAAACTTATTTGAACTATGCTACTAGTCTGGGATCCGAGGCCTGGAAATGTGTAAAAAAGTGATTTTGAAGTGACACCCCTGCTATAAAATGTTTGACCCCTAGATCATGTCTGTGGGGGTGTTAGCAACCAGAAAAGTGACTTTAGCAAGGTAGTTTGGATTGCGCGAGTTCTGTAAGGACGTTTTTTAACTTGGGGCGTCAACTGTAAAAAGCAAGAAATTTAGGGGTAGGGGAAATTCAATTGAACCATATATTCCATAATACAGGGGTGAGTGCATCAAATTACCACTCATTCTTTTTGTTATAAATGTGGCTTTTATATGAAACATGATTCAACGTGATTCGACCATCCATGAGGTCAGCAGAGGTCAAAAGGTCACGGAAAGTGGGTTAAGCTGGAAATTTAGCTCCTTTATCAAATAATTCACATGTATATGTCACAATATGTTCCTTGCATCCCTCTACTGTTTCTGGCCTATATTGATC
The DNA here is from genome assembly GCF_964187855.1 of Myxine glutinosa. Classification (NCBI taxonomy): domain Eukaryota; kingdom Metazoa; phylum Chordata; class Myxini; order Myxiniformes; family Myxinidae; genus Myxine; species Myxine glutinosa. Next base: position 208,519,261 of record NC_136264.1, read on the forward strand.
GTAATAGTGATGGTTTACTGTGGTGGTTGATGCTTTTCATCTTTTGTGTGGTGCTAGGGATTATTATGCTACATTTGTTTCAGCAACTTGCTTCACTCTTGCTGATCTTTATGATTACCATCGATCTTCAGCCTTAAACTTCCATTCAGAGACACAAGATGGTGGTAGTTTTGATGCTACAACAAATATAATTTATCAGTACACATTTGAGGGAGAAGGAAGTGGGGAGGTAGTGGGGGCAGTGCCCCTTAAGAAAACCAGGAAACCCTATCAGTGAACCAGACAAATTCGTTCCAGTAAGTAATAAACTGACACTGAAGGACAGAAGACAGGCTAGGTCATTACGTGATATTGAACTTCCTCATGATGACAAGGGGGAAGCCTGCTTTCTAGCTGACAAGAACATCGTTTGGTTCCTACTGAGGATGTATCCAACACAGTTGATGACGGGTGAAAACGACAAGGACACTGGTAGCCTGACATGGAGCAGCTTCTTTGAATACAGTTCTGGGCAACATACAGAGAAAACAAAGATTGGTTATGGACCATTGCTTCCACAAAACCCAACCAACGCAGATGTAGTCCAGACCTCATTGGACTACTTTGTCTCCTTGAGTCTTAAGATGGGTCAGGCTAAGACGGTGGTGACTTGTGACCAGGCGATATATGACATAGTAAAGGGGTTGTTTAGGAAGGAATTGGAAAAGTACAAAGATGTTATTGTTCGACTTGGAGGATTCCATATTGCCCAGAACTTCTTGGGATCTATTGGATTTTTCATAATGGAGAGTGGCATAGAGGACATTCTGGTTTCTAGTGATATCTGTGGTCGAGGTAGAGCCAATAAAGTCATGGCAGGAAAAGATTATTATAAGATGGTCCGTTATCATTCATGGTCGAGTGAGGCATTGTTCATGCTGAAGTCGGAGGCATTTGAGAAATGGCTGTTGTTCGAGAAGAATGAGGAGACACTTTCTTTGCTTTCGTCTCTGCTTGAAAGTCTTAGAAATGCCTTTGACAGGAAAGAGAAGGACGAATTTGCTGCACTCATGAAGGAAGTCATGAAATGCCTAGAGTCACTGGAGTCGCTCTGGGGAGATTTTGAGAAGGGATTAGGAGTGACAGCCCATCTATGGAGCATGTACATAGACATAGGGCTTATCCTAAGGCGTTACATCCATGCTGAGAGCTGGGCTGTGGCAACAGCACTAACAAGAGGTACAGAATATGCTACCCTATACCATTGCTTCCGGCCATAGTAAGTACATGTCCTGCCTTCCGATCTATCTCAGTGAGATGCAAAAGCTTCCAGAAACAGCACCAGAAGTGCACGAGGAGTTTGCAGCTGGCAAATTCACAGTTCACCAGACTGCAGGAGACTTTAATGGTGTGTGGACAGACCTTGCCCTTGAACAGACCTACAATAGGGAAGGCAAAACAAGCCTCTTTAAGGGTATAACACAGTCTGAATCAGCACGAGAAAAGTACATCAAGGCTCTACCGTTCATGACCTCTGTCTCTGAAAGTGTAAAACAGATGGCACACATGGCCTCGCCGCAATCTGACCACCACGAGAAGCTGAGGAAAGACGACATGGAAGCCGTGTTGCAGATCAAACGGACCGTGGAAGAGAAGATGCAAAACCCATTCGATCCTTCACTTGCGACAGATAAACTAATGAACATATCCACAGGTCAGATTCTTGCAGCAACTACCCTGGTAGATGCCAAACGTCTAGGCTTGGAGGCAATGGATGCTGCCACGACGACGAATGCAGACAGGATTGTCCAACCAAAGATAGAAACATTCGCCACGCATCTGAAGAAAAGTAAGAAAAAGATGGACACTGTGAAAGAAGTCATCAGAGAGGAGAGTGCAGTGACAAGGGCACTTTGTTTCGCACAGGACCTGAGTGATGAGGCACGGACTGAGGCATTTAGTTACGAATGGCTTGAGTACCCTCCCTCGTTGTTTGAGCCAGAGAAGAATGGATTTTCCATGCGGAAAGGTTGCAAATCCAACTATCTATCCACTCTACAGGCAGAGGTTGCCGAGTCATGGGAACCGTTAAAAGAGTTGCCTCCTTCTGCATCTGATGCAGTTTATGTAGTCGATGCAATGGCATTCATCCAGCGGTTCAACACACTTGGTTCGAGTACATTTGACCAACTTCAGGAAAGGTACAGGAACAAACTCTTGAACATGTAAACCCAAACATTGCACTGAAGTGCATTTCGTGGGCGATCAATATGATTTTGGGTTAAAGAGTCTAAAAGGGGATGAACGCCAGAGACGGGAGTCAAATACCAACTTGCCAGAGTTTGTTCCAACGGACATCATGAAAATCCCTGATTGGAACACATTCCTGTCAAACCTTGTCACAAGACCAATCTGCTGTCGTATCTTGCTTCACGTTGGTCCCAGGAGGCATCCTGGCCTGATGGCTTCTGCCTGGTCCTTGGGGTCAACGCCCAGGCAACTCGTGTGACGCAGACGGAACATACCAATGTTGATGAGCTGTACTGCCCTAACCACGAGGAGGCGGACACCAGAATCTTTGCTCACATTACTAGCTGTGACAACAGCGTAGTTGTCATTCAGGCTACAGATACAGATATCATCGTCTTGTCAATGTATCATTTCCCTCGGTTGACAAACGTTGTTGAGTTATGGGTGGAAAAGGATGATCTGTTCCTCCCCATCCATGACTTGGTGAATGAGTTGGCCAAAGCAGTTGGAAAGGACGTATTGGCACTCACAGACACACTGCTCATCTCCTACATTCTGTCAGGTTGTGATTCGGTGAGCTATCCTTTCAAACGGGGTAAGAAGAGAGCAGTGAAAGTCGCACTCCAGCATGTTGACAAACAGCCAGCGTTGTCCAATTTCATCCGACATGAATCCGGAACATCTGCACATGATCAGGTGATAACTGAAGCACGAAGCTTCTTTTGTGATCTCTACGGCAAGCCAGGGTATTCATCCCTGGATAAGCTCCGCGCCCACTTGTTTGCATCTAGCAAACTAGATCTGCGCTCCCTTCCTCCAACAGAAGATGCTTTTCACTTCCACGTTCTCAGGAGCCTTTGTCAGATCAGCTTATACAAGCAAGCTTCACTCAGCAATCCAGTGCTTCTTCCACCTGAAGAGTATGGCAGGAGTGTGGATGGTGACAGGCTAATTCCTGTCATGAAGAGCAAGCCATCAAAGCCTTCTGCTGCGAAGTTGAAGTACTGCAAATGTAAGAAGAAACCGAACTGCCTGAGGAATTGCCCTTGTGCGAAAGCTGGAGTACCATGCATCATTGCATGTGCCTGCAATGGCGACAGAGAAAAATGTGGACGGCTTCTGACTGATGACGGTGATGATGATGAGTAAATAGAGGTAATGACACTTTTCCAGACAGTATGTGGTATGACTTGTTGTTTTAAAACATGTTGAAGAGTACCGTGCAAATATATAGTGTGAATGCCCGATTTTGGTGATTTTCTTTAAAGTTATGCAAATCTAAAGTGACATACATGCCAGTAAGTTAAGTTCAGTCGGGGCATTTCTTTCCCAAAAACATCAGAGGGGTACAAACAACATATTTTGGGTGTAAAAGTTTGGCTATATTGAGCTTGAAGTAGGAAAAATGTGATTTTATTTACTAAAGGAGCTAAACTTTTAGCTTAACCCACTTTCCGTGACCTTTTGACCTCTGCTGACCTCATGGATGGTCCAAACACGTTGAATCACGTTTCATATAAAAGCCAACTTTATAACAAAAAGAATGAGTGGTAATTTGTTGCACTCACCCCTGTATAATGGGATATATGGTCAATTGAATTTCCCCTACCCCTAAATTTCTTGCTTTTTTACAGTTGACGCCCCAAGTTAAAAAACGTCCCTACAGAATTCGCGCAATCCAAACTACCTTGCTAAAGTCACTTTTCTGGTGGCTAACACCCCCACAGACATGATCTAGGGGTCAAACATTTTATAGCAGGGGTGTCACTTCAAAATCAAATTTTGAGGGCTCGGATCCCAGACTATACTGTAAGTAGTGCATATGCTACTGTAAAGAAAGTGCATATATGCTACTGTAACAAACCCGGTCTTGCCCGAAGGGATCAGACCGGGTCCCACTGGAGATGAACTCTGCAGAACGCCCAACAAAAAGCACGACTGCGTATGAGCGGTCGGTCGCGGTGCAGGGAAAGGACTCATATTGATGTTTTTGGCCTGATCACTCAATGATGAAGAATCACTGAATTGGATCCACATTCAGATCTTCACCAACATCGAATCAATACGTCCTTGTCACACACCCAACCTGTCCACCAAGTTTCATCCGAATCCGTCAATAACATTTTGAAATATCCTGTTCACAACCAGATACACAGACAGACAGACAGGGGTGAAAACTTAACCTCCATCCATCTTCAGTGGCAGAGGTAACTAGAGAGTTCATAGAACACGTTACCCCAAGCAGTGGTGAAGTACATGCAACACTTCAATTCAAATAAAATAATGATTTAAATGATCATTTATAAAATTCCAGAAATTTAGGGCTATTGATGCAGTCGAATACACCTTATCTGGGATCCCTTATACAGCACCCTATTTAACATGTCCAATGGAATGGTTGTGAAGTTTGTGAACATGGACTAAGTTCTTTTCACTTCATTTCTGAGGTGTTGATATTTCCTCATTTTCTTGATTTCTGCCTTGTTTACACCAAAATCGCTGGGTACTGAACCCTAGAAATTAGCCATGACAATGAACCATGTTTCAATGTTTTTTTTCCCCATTAAACGGGTTCAGAGATATAGATGTACGGTGTTTTTCCAAGATGGCGTCAGTACCACGTGACCTATGACATCATACTTATGAATAAAAACATTATACAGGTGGAGGTGATCCGATGGTGAAAATTTAATGTCAATCGGACCAAGGTTTGCCGAGAAAAGGAATTTTGAAAATTCAGACACGCACATACGTACGCCACACGTACACACGCACCCGATCGCATAACCCTGCTTTCCGCTTCGTGAGCGCAGGGTAACAACATCCAATCGGCAGGTTGGTGTAGTTAAAAGTAGTAGTGAAGTCCAAACTCGAGTAGATTTCAAAGTAAAAATATATTCTAGCACCACTTGAATAGATTGGTGACCATGAACCTATGAGGATGACTACCCGTCCTCGAGGTTTGGGGGTCACCTTACCTGGGTTCCAGATGTTTCTCGGATACTTGTCTTCAACAGCACATAGTAAACACTCAACATGATTCAGTTGAGGAAATCCTACCTTTTGAGGCATATACATACTGCTCGTTAGTAAGAATACAGACTGCAATGACCAGGGTAGCAATTTCATTCCGGTCTCAACAATTCTGAAGAGGTGTGCAGGTGGTGCAATTAGGTGCAATTAACCACAATGAGTCATAATGTGTGCCACATATGGAGCACAATGAGTCGTGATGTGTGCCACATACTGAGCACAATGAGTCGTGATGTGTGCCACATATTGAGCACAATAAGTCGTGATGTGTGCCATATATTGAGCACAATGAGTCGTGATGTGTGCCACATATTGAGCACAATGAGTCGTGACGTGTGTCACATACTGAGCACAATAAGTCGTGATGTGTGCCATATATTGAGCACAATGAGTAGTGATGTGTGCCACATATTGAGCACAATGAGTCGTGATGTGTGCCACATATTGAGCACAATGAGTCGTGATGTGTGCCACATATTGAGCACAATGAGTCGTGATGTGTGCCACATACTGAGCACAATGAGTCGTGATGTGTGCCACATATTGAGCACAATGAGTCGTGATGTGTGCCACATATTGAGCACAATGAGTCGTGATGTGTGCCACATATTGATCACAATAAGTCGTGATGTGTGCCATATATTGAGCACAATGAGTTGTGATGTGTGCCACATATTGAGCACAATGAGTCGTGACGTGTGCCACATATTGAACACAATGAGTCGTGACGTGTGCCACATATTGAGCACAATGAGTTGTGATGTGTCCCACATATTGAACACAATGAGTTGTGATGTGTCCCACATATTGAGCACAATGAGTTGTGATGTGTCCCACATATTGAGCACAATGAGTCGTGACGTGTGCCACATATTGAACACAATGAGTTGTGATGTGTCCCACATATTGAGCACAATGAGTCGTGACGTGTGCCACATATTGAGCACAATGAGTTGTGATGTGTCCCACATATTGAGCACAATGAGTCGCGACGTGTGCCACATATTGAACACAATGAGTCGTGACGTGTGCCACATATTGAGCACACATTGCAGGAAGGGGAATTATTGATGAAACTTTTTGCGGTATTCTGTAATCAATTATTTCTGTGCTATATTGGTTTAGAAACAAAATCGAATTGTATTTCTGGTGTTTGAAATGAATGTACAATGGAGCACAAAAGTCAATATTTAGATAACAGACGACAAAACTGAAGGCCAATGATTAGGAAAAGCAAGAAGTCACTCGTCAATGATACATATGATACATGCAAGGAGATCTACCCTTGCAAATTGTGTCTCTCACGATAGAAGTGGCAGCATAACTCCTTAAATTGGAGCCTCTGATGAAAACCAAGGAGTTAATGAGATCCTAAATTAGTATTAATCACCTGCTGTCCAGCTTTCTCATTCAGGTCGTTTGCCATTGGGGTGATAGGATAATGAAGGACAATCACATTGCTTTAGATGTTGATGATGTTAGTGCAGCATCAGAGCTCGATTTATTTTACCACAACAGGAGGGAAGATCTTAAAAATCCCATTGGCTCTTTGAAACCGTATGGATCCCTGTGTCTGGTAATCAGGTGCCAAAAGTGACTATGGTTTAAAAAACATGACTTAAGAGTGAACATTCATTGGTGCGGAAGATTCATCTCGAATCAGTAAAAAAAAAAGAAGAGGATTGGAGCAAAACAAACTCTCAATACTCACCTTCACCTTCTCTGCTCACCTTCTCTCCTTCATTCCTCTTTTCTCCCGCCTCTGGAACAAAATCCCTCACTCTCTTCAATCCCACTCCTCCCTCCAGGTCTTTAAAACAGCTGTTCACCACCATCTCTTATCTTCCCCCATCCAAAACCTTGATCTTTTCTACCCCCGCTAATTCACCCCAGATCCACTTTTTTTTTGGAAATCCCGACTATTTTCCTTCCTGGAAGTTCCAGCAGTGTCCATGTGTTTTATACATTGCTGGAGTATACATTTCTGGGGATTCGTCGCACCTGTGCAGTTTTATTTTCGAAAATATACTTTAAAATGTCTACTTTATGTTTTCGTTTTACAAGTAAATTCGATTTCAATTCTTTTGAACAAAAGTGACAGGAATAATTTTTTTTACCTTCGCCAACAAAGGTGCCTGGAAGTTTTCACCCCTGTCTGTCTGTCTGTCTGTCTGTGAGCAGGATATCTCAGAGGGCTATGGATGGATTCGGATGAAACTTGGTGGACAGGTTGGGTATGTCACACGGACGAAATGATTAGATTTTGGTGAAGATCCAAATGCGGATGCAATAATTTTTTTTAGTGATTTTCATAATTGGAAGATGAGGCCAAAACTGATATACAACATGATGTTCCAAAATATTGTCGACAGATTATGACAAAACTTGGTGGATGAGTTTGCTAAGTGGGAATAACAAGCTGATTCGATTTTGGTGAAGATCTGGATCCAGATACAAGAATCTTTAGTGATTTTCACAATTGAGAGATAGGGCCAAAACTGATACACAGCATGATGTCCAAACAGTTGTGGACAGATTATGACAAAACTTGGTGTATATGAGTTTGGTAAGTGACAGGAACAAGATGATTAGATTTAGGTGAAGATCCAGATCCAGATACTGGAATTTTTAGTGATTTTCAGAATTGGAAGACAAGGCCAAAACTGATATACAACATGATGTTCCAAAATATTGTCGACAGATTATGACAAAACTTGGTGGATGAGTTTGGTAAGTGGGAATAACAAGCTGATTAGATTTTGGTAAAGATCTGGATCCGGATACAAGAATCTTTAGTGATTTTCACAATTGAGAGATAGGGCCAAAACTGATACACAGCATGATGTCCAAACAGTTGTGGACAGATTATGACAAAACTTGGTGTATATGAGTTTGGTAAGTGACAGGAACAAGATGATTAGATTTAGGTGAAGATCCAGATCCAGATACTGGAATTTTTAGTGATTTTCAGAATTGGAAGACAAGGCCAAAACTGATATACAACATGATGTTCCAAAATATTGTCGACAGATTATGACAAAACTTGGTGGATGAGTTTGGTAAGTGGGAATAACAAGCTGATTAGATTTTGGTAAAGATCTGGATCCGGATACAAGAATCTTTAGTGATTTTCACAATTGAGAGATAGGGCCAAAACTGATACACAGCATGATGTCCAAACAGTTGTGGACAGATTATGACAAAACTTGGTGTATATGAGTTTGGTAAGTGACAGGAACAAGATGATTAGATTTAGGTGAAGATCCAGATCCAGATACTGGAATTTTTAGTGATTTTCAGAATTGGAAGACAAGGCCAAAACTGATTTTCAACATGATGTCCCAAAACGTTGTGGACGGGTTATGACAAAACTTGGTGGATGAGTTTGGTAAGTGGGAATAACAAGCTGATTAGATTTTGGTAAAGATCTGGATCCGGATACAAGAATCTTTAGTGATTTTCACAATTGAGAGATAGGGCCAAAACTGATACACAGCATGATGTCCAAACAGTTGTGGACAGATTATGACAAAACTTGGTGTATATGAGTTTGGTAAGTGACAGGAACAAGATGATTAGATTTAGGTGAAGATCCAGATCCAGATACTGGAATTTTTAGTGATTTTCAGAATTGGAAGACAAGGCCAAAACTGATATACAACATGATGTTCCAAAATATTGTCGACAGATTATGACAAAACTTGGTGGATGAGTTTGGTAAGTGGGAATAACAAGCTGATTAGATTTTGGTGAAGATCTGGATCCGGATACAAGAATCTTTAGTGATTTTCACAATTGAGAGATAGGGCCAAAACTGATACACAGCATGATGTCCAAACAGTTGTGGACAGATTATGACAAAACTTGGTGTATATGAGTTTGGTAAGTGACAGGAACAAGATGATTAGATTTAGGTGAAGATCCAGATCCAGATACTGGAATTTTTAGTGATTTTCAGAATTGGAAGACAAGGCCAAAACTGATATACAACATGATGTTCCAAAATATTGTCGACAGATTATGACAAAACTTGGTGGATGAGTTTGGTAAGTGGGAATAACAAGCTGATTAGATTTTGGTAAAGATCTGGATCCGGATACAAGAATCTTTAGTGATTTTCACAATTGAGAGATAGGGCCAAAACTGATACACAGCATGATGTCCAAACAGTTGTGGACAGATTATGACAAAACTTGGTGTGTATGAGTTTGGTAAGTGACAGGAACAAGATGATTAGATTTAGGTGAAGATCCAGATCCAGATACTGGAATTTTTAGTGATTTTCAGAATTGGAAGACAAGGCCAAAACTGATTTTCAACATGATGTCCCAAAACGTTGTGGACGGGTTATGACAAAACTTGGTGGATGAGTTTGGTAAGTGGGAATAACAAGCTGATTAGATTTTGGTAAAGATCTGGATCCGGATACAAGAATCTTTAGTGATTTTCACAATTGAGAGATAGGGCCAAAACTGATACACAGCATGATGTCCAAACAGTTGTGGACAGATTATGACAAAACTTGGTGTGTATGAGTTTGGTAAGTGACAGGAACAAGATGATTAGATTTAGGTGAAGATCCAGATCCAGATACTGGAATTTTTAGTGATTTTCAGAATTGGAAGACAAGGCCAAAACTGATTTTCAACATGATGTCCCAAAACGTTGTGGACGGGTTATGACAAAACTTGGTGGATGAGTTTGCTGAGTGACAAGAACAGGCTGATTAGATTTTGGTGAAGATCCAGATCTCGATGAATTTATATCTATTTTTGTAATACAGAATCGAGGCTCGTGTAAGAGCTAACACATTGAACATGAAAACATGCACAGACACATGAAACATACAATGAAGGGAGCGCGAGACAAGAGGGGAAGAGAGCGGGAAGCACACAAGCACAACAGTAGAGAACAGGGACATCGGGAGATCTGTGGAAGGGGGAGGGCTGGGGAGGAGGCGTTGGGTACACGGTGTAAAGCAAATGAACAAATGAATGAGATAATGAATCAATGACATACAAAACGTAAACTGTTCAGCCTGGCGGAGGTACGCTCTCCAGCGAGTGCTGTTCTAGTTGTTTTAAAAAAAATATTTTGTTGGCCAACAATAACTATTCAGCATTACTTCTGGTACGAATTCATTATTGCAATGGCTTTGTGGTCCATTTTGTTTGGACCAAAAGACAACATTTAAAGGTTAATGTGTCCAAGAAATGCTAACACCATTATATTCCAGTACATAAGAAGATGTAATAAGAAAATACATTCTCCTACTAATTATGATACTAAAGCGCGGCGTTACGCGCGCTGCTTGTGAGCAAGGAGGAAGCGGACAAGCGGTAACATATTGTTGCGAATATGGAATTTGGCCTCCATATCCGCTTGTAAATATTCCCCTATTTCCCCAATACTCCCCAACTATCCCCAATCCCCCATTCCCTAGTCCCATTGCCTGTAAATAACACTCTGTAGAACCGACCTTCCCCTTTTTCCCCCATTAAATGTCGTGCCCAGGTCCACCGCATCACACGTAGACAACTTTCGGACATCTTGCTAGTTATTCTTAGTCTATGTCAGTTAAGGACTCGTTTCCATTAATTCTGACTCTTCGTTGCACCAGAATGTGATTATATGGCACCAGTAGTGAGTTTAGGACCTTTCCCATACCTCCTTCCATCTTCTTCCCCAAACAACAACAACAACAACAACTACAGCTACAACAACAACTACAACCACGGCGCGCGGGGGGAGTGTGCGTCCTCCCACCAGCTCGGTTAGCCGCCATGACCATGCGCTCCACGGGGTTACCACGAAGGGGCTGGCTGTCAGCTCCTCGTCAAGGGCGGAGCCTGGTAAACCCCCCGCACACACCCAATGAGAAGCAACGTGCCGATTCCACGAGGCGGAGCTAACGAGCCGAGGGCGTGTCACTCCCCGCCGGATATACGAAGCGACTCACCGGATGTGAGGTCAGATGCGCCCCCAGCTTGAGACGACAAGACGCCACCTCGAGCGCTGTGAAACCTCCCGCATCTCTGGACCGGACCGGGTCGATTCTGCCCTGAGCCCAGGTGCACCTGGAGCCATCGCTACCTGCCTTTCCTTGCCATCAATCCCCGTGTGAGTCAGCCTTTTGTCCCGTTTATCTGTCGTCTGTTGGGGTTAATATAAGAGTGTGTCTAAGTGCTTGTCTTTCTATGCTGTACCTCTCGTCCCTGTAATCTGACCTTCCGCCCTAATATAATCTCCTCCGGAGGTCTTGAGAACCGTATCCCTGGTGTCGTGTCATTTTAATCCCAGCCGTGTGTCTTTTCCTTCATTGACCTAGCGTAGCGCGATTAGTCAACGTTCGGGTATAATCGGGTAACTTGTGCAGACGTGGTCATACCAAACCGCTCGGTAAATAACATCTAAGCCGCGTCTGTAACAATTGGTGTCGAGGAGTGGAATTCGAACCCGGGACTAAATTTATTAGGCCCAAATTTGTAGTAGAGTCGATTCGGAGCGCGTTTCCCGCGCGAAATTATAACGGCGAAATTTGATTTTGTTATACGGAAATAAAAACCCGAATTTTGAAAGTCGCGCTATGGCAGACCAAGACAGCTGGGGTCCGGTAGTGGAGAGTGAGGCAGGGTCGGTCCAGGACCAAATTGAGGGACGTGAGGAGAGCGAAGCAGCGAGGGTAGCAAACGCACAAAATGGCGCCTCGCTGGTCACCGCGCCCGCGACCGTAGCAGCGCCGCCGATGGATTGGGGCCTATTTATGGAACAAATAAAGGCGCTCATGGTCCGGACAAGTGAAGACCTGAGGAATGACTTGGGGGGCCAAATGGGGGTAATGAGGGACGAAGCGAGGGCTCAGAGTGAGCAATTGGGGGTAATGGGAAACCAAATGGGGGTAATGAGGGACGAAGCGAGGGGTACTGGTGAGGGATTAGACAATAATTTTAGGGGATTAGACAATAATTTTAAGGGACTAGACGAGAAATTTGGGAAATTAGACAATAGATTAGGGGAAATACAGGAGGGGTTAATGGGGGTAGAAAACAGAATGGCCGCTCAAGAGAATCAAATGGAAGGGATGCAAAAAGGGTTAGAGGGGTTAGAAAACAGTATGGAAGGCAAATTGAGGGACATGAGGGACCAAGCGGAAAGGGAAGTTAACCAAATGGGGCAGCAGATAGAGGGGGTCAGAATGGGGGTAGAAACTAAACTGGATGCTCACAGGGAGGAAATGGAGCAGATGAGGGTGGCATCTGGGCAGGAGATGCAAGTGATGGGAGAGGAGATCAGAAGAGGTGTGAGTGAGGAGGTCGGAGGAGTGCGCGAGGAGGTGAGGCACTGTAAGGAGCGCATGGAGAAGGAGGTGAGAAAGGGGACTGTAAAATTGCAAGGGGGTATAGAGGAGTTGACGCTGGGAGTAGAACAACTGACAGTGGGACAAAAGGAGTTGGGGGACCAGGTAAAGAAGAACACAGCGGTAATAGAGGGTTTAAAATCGACACAGAAGGAGATGAAAAAGGACGTAGGGGTAATTAAAAAAGAGTGTCAGACGGTACATGAGGACCTGACGAGGAAAATGGACAAGGTGGTAGAGGTGATGGAGGTTAAAGAGCGGGAGGTGCGGGAGCACATAGAAAAAAATAAAGTGGAGTTAGAGGAAGAACTTAAAGGGGCGCACGAAGAGATGAAGGAGGTGAAGCAGAAATTAGAAGAAGTGGAAGAAGGGGTGAGCGAAATTAAGAAGCGACGGAGAGAGGATAAGAAAGAGATAAAGGAGGAAGTAAAAGAATTGGTCCAAAGTCTGTGTTCGGATCGTGATGATGTGCTCATTAACCGGATGAGGGATTCGCAGGTGATGGAGGAGAAGCGAAGAGGAAGAGGACCTGGTGTAAGTGGTGACCAATATGGTTGTGCGTATGATGCGCCAGGGGATTTAAGAAGCTTGGGGGTCGAGATGGACCCGGGTGTTCGTGAGAGGCCGTTGGTGAAGTGTGCGACAGGTCTGGTGTGCGAAGGAGGAGGTGTGCGAGAATGTCCGACTCTGGGGTGTGTGAGGAAAAAGTGCGTGCCAAGGAGTGAGGGTGCTGGCGAGAGTGAGTCGGTCGTAGCGCGTGTGCGAGGGAGCACGTGGAAGCGCGGTGTGGTGAGTGTTACAGAGGGTGTGACGGGAGAGTGTGCGCAAGAGTGTGCGCGAGAAAGGTGTGTGACGGACAGGTGCATGGGGAAAGAGTGCGCTGTCAAAGGCAAGGAAGAATGCACACCTGTGGTGAGTGTTACAGAGGGTGTAACGGGAGAGTGTGCGCGAGAAAGGTGTGTGACGGACAGGTGCATGAGGAAAGAGTGCGCTGTCAAGAGTAAGGGTGAGAGTAGTGAGAGTGACAAGGAGAGTGAGTTGGTTGTGACAGGTGAGCGAGGATGTACACCTGGGATGGAAGGATGCACACCTGGAATGGTAGAGCGTGAGTGGGAATGCATGCTGGAGTTGGTGGTGAGGCACGTGGTTGGGTGTGCGAATGAGGGCACACCTGTGATTGTCACAGAGGAAGTGACTGAGGAGGGGGTGCGAAGAGGTGTGTTGGTGAGGTGTGCGACCAACGAGTGTGTGCCAAAGTGTTCGGTGGTCAGGTGTGTGACCAAGGCTGTGAGTGGAATGAGTGTACCGAGGTGTGTAAGGAAAGGTACGAGGAGAATGGGAACGGCTGGATGTGTGAGCAAGGAACGGGCTGCGGGGTGTAAGCGTCCAGGTGAAGCATCGACGTTAGACGGGGTAGAGTTTAGAACGACTTATAGCCGAGTCGGGCCCTCGGTGCGTGCTGGGCCTCGCTTTGAACGGCCGCGTCCGTGCTCCACTAGGCGGAGCGGGCGGCTGGATAGGAAGGGTCGTCATGGCGACCACTTTTTGTTGAGGCAGTCCGGCAGGTCGAGAGCGGGACATTGGATGGCTCCGTGCCGAGATGGTGCGTGGGATCTCGGCACGGGTAAGCCCCCGTCCCTGCACCGAATGCGGGACGTATCCAGCCGCTGGCACAGAACAACCCGCATTCATGGCTTGGCTTTACGAAGCCGGGCTTTGGACGGGAATTGGCGCACCGAGAGGCAGTAGTGAGTAGACTGGGTGATGGATGAGGTTAGTGTTTTGGCCCCAAAATTAGAGAAAAACAAAATTTGATGATTGGCAAGGGATTGGCAGTAGTGATTGGCAGATGATGGGTAGTGATTGGCAAATTTTTGATTTGTGGAAATTTGATGTGCAAGATTGGTAGTGAGCGATGGGCCCGGTGGGTAAGGCTGGCATCCCTGCCACCCTTCCCATGTGGGGGCAAGGGAGCACTAGATTATGGGGTGTATGGCAGTGAAAACTAGCCCGGGTGGGTTAGGTTATATTGTAGGGATCTAGAAGAGATTGACATTAGGTGACGTTAAGGTTAGTTAGTGACTGATACCTGTAGTGGGGACGCAGGTAGATTAGTATGGATGATAATGACGTGGGAGCGCAATAGTTTAAAGGGACGACTGGGAAGCGCAAGTTTCAGAGGGGAGTAGTTAGCTGAGATGATGCCGTGTGTGTGAGGATTGAACAGGTGAGGATTGAACAGGTGTGATCGAACAGGTGTGATTGCACAGGTGTGCAACTGGACAGGTGTGTGGAACAGTGTGTGAGTAGTGAGTGTTGTGGATCAGCGCGAATGCGCTTGGGGAGAGAAGGGTGCAGGTGGCACCAGGTGTGAGAGCACAGGTGTGCAAGTACAGGTGTGTGGAGAGAGTTGGAGTAAGTGGTACGGAGTGGTGTGCATGGTGCGAAGGTGTGGATGGGGGAAGAGTGGACCCTTTTCACGAGTACCCGGGGCGGGTAGTGTAAGTGTTAGGTAGAGGGTACAGGTAAATTGTGGTTGGATATTGGCATCTGTGGTGCGGGTGACAGAATGGTATTGTGGATGGGTGCATTAGTGTCGTGGAAATGGCTGGGCGTGTAGCCTGTTAGTGTGTGTAGTTGGTTGGGCACTCCACCACTGTGAGGATGTCGGCCAGGTGAGGCCGCAGGTGGGCTCTGGGAGCCGGTAGTTGTGAGTGGGTGCCTGAGGATCCCGGGTGTGGATCGGGCAGCCCAGTGCCAGAGAGGGCACCGAGTGGGGAGAGCGCCAGAGGGCCTTCCCCAGGTAGTTAGGTTAGAGTAAGGAGCAGGTAAGCTCGGAGGCAACTGCAGTGGTGGAGGTGTGCAGGTGGGTAGACCCACTGGGGGAGGTACACGCCACAGCCCAGAAATTGTGCGAGGGCACCGGGAGATGAATCGGGGGAGTGAGACCCCAAATTGAAGAGCACCACAGTTTGGCCAATGGGAATTGGTTTTTAGAACCCATAGTGTAAGAGGGCCAATGGTTTGGCCGGAGGAAGACCCCGGGTAGTGTAAAGTTGTTAAAGTCATTTAGGAAATAGTTAGGATTGATGAACCTGTCGCACCATACGCAGCCACTTGCCTGTGGTGATGATGATGACTCCACACCTGTGTTTTCTTTGTTCTGTGTGCAGAAATGAGAATTGCTGTGAGGATTTGTGAGACGCATCACGACGTGGATGAGACATTGGGGTGATTCCATCTCTCCCTCCTTAGGAGGGACTGATGATGAATTGGTGATGGCAAATTATGATGTTGAGTTGGAGATGGCAAATTTTGAGGAAAGTTGGAAATAGCAAATTTGATTGGTTAGGAGGGAGAGAAGACGAATTTGGTTTATGGGAGGAACGGGGAAGACAGTAGGGATGTTTGTTGATTTGTAAAGTAGATGTTTATGGGTAGTGTTGTGTTTTGTGGATACAGTAAGGGGTAAGGGAGGGGCCATGTAGGTTACCTGGTGGGTGGGGGGGCATACGGTAGGAACGTACCTGTCTCACCTGGTTCCCATGTGCCCCCAGTGTGCATTACCTTGCATTGCGTGCACTTTTGCGCCCTTACCACCTTACTCACTTGTCTGCTTCTTTTGTCTCCCACCTCCGAGGATCTGGCTTTGGGGTAGAGAGAGAGGAGAGAGAGGTGCTGGCTTCGCAGTTGTGGGCCTGCACTTTCGCTGCTTGCTGCTTGGATCGATACACCATATGGACCGCAATGTTTGTGGCCACCCACAATGGACCGCAGTTCTTTTGCGGCCAAGCACCACCTGTGGAAGGACCTATGGGTCAACGTGGCACCTACGCCAAACAGGTGAACCACTAACAGTTGGCCCCCTGACGGCCACAATAAAGAAATGGACGCGGTTGGCGCCTTTCTTTATTTTTAAAAAGAAGTAAGAAGGCCAAGTGCACCACACGAAGGCAAGACCAGCGGCAGAACATCGGCCGGCTGCGACACCACACAATGATTCATAAACACTTTATTGGTGCACCGGATGGTGCTCACTGTGTGATGGGGTGGTGCTTGATGCTTGGAAGGGGTGCTCTGCACATTATTAAAGGCCGTAGGCCACAGAGCACTCGTGGGTTGGTGTATCGATGCTAGCATGCGTGCTCTCTCTATGCATAACATCTGCATGTGTTCCTCCAAAAACAGGTCCTGGATCGTAGTGTAAATATCAGCGTAGTCTTGTGTAAATAATGCTCCCTACCGGCTGTATGTTTAGTTTGAGGATTCTTTCCGGATTCGGTTATCCTGTGGGTGTGTTTCTGTGAGGAGAAGGGTGCAACGTCGCAGGGGGACATATTTACTCATTTGTGAATATCTGTAAAACTGTCGCACTCAGGGTAGAGTTAATAGTAGAGGGAACTACATTGCGTGCCACACTAAAGTAGGTAAAAATTTATCGGGTCGAGACGCCCCGAGGGTAGAGAAGGGTGCAATGTTGCGAATATGGAATTTGGCCTCCATATCCGCTTGTAAATATTCCCCTATTTCCCCAATACTCCCCAACTATCCCCAATCCCCCATTCCCTAGTCCCATTGCCTGTAAATAACACTCTGTAGAACCGACCTTCCCCTTTTTCCCCCATTAAATGTCGTGCCCAGGTCCACCGCATCACACGTAGACAACTTTCGGACATCTTGCTAGTTATTCTTAGTCTATGTCAGTTAAGGACTCGTTTCCATTAATTCTGACTCTTCGTTGCACCAGAATGTGATTATATGGCACCAGTAGTGAGTTTAGGACCTTTCCCATACCTCCTTCCATCTTCTTCCCCAAACAACAACAACAACAACAACTACAGCTACAACAACAACTACAACCACGGCGCGCGGGGGGAGTGTGCGTCCTCCCACCAGCTCGGTTAGCCGCCATGACCATGCGCTCCACGGGGTTACCACGAAGGGGCTGGCTGTCAGCTCCTCGTCAAGGGCGGAGCCTGGTAAACCCCCCGCACGCACCCAATGAGAAGCAACGTGCCGATTCCACGAGGCGGAGCTAACGAGCCGAGGGCGTGTCACTCCCCGCCGGATATACGAAGCGACTCACCGGATGTGAGGTCAGATGCGCCCCCAGCTTGAGACGACAAGACGCCACCTCGAGCGCTGTGAAACCTCCCGCATCTCTGGACCGGACCGGGTCGATTCTGCCCTGAGCCCAGGTGCACCTGGAGCCATCGCTACCTGCCTTTCCTTGCCATCAATCCCCGTGTGAGTCAGCCTTTTGTCCCGTTTATCTGTCGTCTGTTGGGGTTAATATAAGAGTGTGTCTAAGTGCTTGTCTTTCTATGCTGTACCTCTCGTCCCTGTAATGTGACCTTCCGCCCTAATATAATCTCCTCCGGAGGTCTTGAGAACCGTATCCCTGGTGTCGTGTCATTTTAATCCCAGCCGTGTGTCTTTTCCTTCATTGACCTAGCGTAGCGCGATTAGTCAACGTTCGGGTATAATCGGGTAACTTGTGCAGACGTGGTCATACCAAACCGCTCGGTAAATAACATCTAAGCCGCGTCTGTAACAATATAAACGTCTTTATTGTAAGACTACACTGTAACACTAAACTCCTCCGGGCTGGTCGCCCGGGGTATATCATGAGGCCACGCCTACCCCTCGGGCGTGGCCACCGCCCACTCGGTGCGTGGAATGATGTCACCACGCCAGTGGGCTTTTGTGTCCGCCACACGCGCCCCCCCAGAATTCCCGCGCACCTGGAGGGCCAGTTTGCGGGGCAGACGAATGACCCGGCCGAAGCGCCCCCTGGCGATCGGCGGCGTCCGGGGTGCAGGGATACCAGGTGGGATGCCCCTGGCTGCCCCTGGGATGGGTGCAGGACCGGGGGGCGCCGTGGCGGCGGGGCTGGGCGGTGCCGGGGGTCCGCCCGCAGGAGGGCGGCCCCGACGTGGGGGTCGGGCCACTGGCGGTGGATGGTCCACATCGAGGTGGGCCGGCTTGAGGCGGTCTACCGAAACGCGGTCAGGAGTACCGCCGATGTCCAGGGTGAAGTGCTTCGCCCCGGTCTCCAGCACGCGGAAAGGCCCGTCGTACGGGGGCCGCAGTGGTGTCCGATGGGCATCGTGGCGGACGAAGACGTACTCCGCCGTGCGAAGCTCCGGGGCGACGTGCGTCGGTGGGTGCCCGTGGCATGCCGTTGGCACCGGGGCGAACCTCTGGGCGGTCTCTTGCAGAGCGGAGCGCTGCTGTGCCGCGGACCATGGTGCCGTGGAGTCGGGGAGGAACTCGCCCGGCACCCGCAGCGGTTGCCCGAAGACCAACTCCGCCGCGGATGCGCGCAGGTCCTCCTTGGGCGCCGTCCGGAGGCCCAGCAGGACCCAGGGGAGCCTGTCGACCCAGCCGCCGTTGCGGATGGTGGCCCGGAGCGCGGCCTTCAATGAGCGGTGAAATCGCTCACACAGGCCGTTAGCCTGGGGGTGGTAGGCCGTGGTTCGGTGCAGCCGGACCCCGAGCCCCTGCGCAACCGCCCCCCAGAGCTCCGAGGTGAACTGGGGGCCGCGGTCGGATGAGATGTCTGAGGGGGCGCCGAACCGGGCGACCCAGGTGGCGATGAAAGCCTGCGCGACATCGGCCGCCGTTGTCGACGCCAAGGGCACGGCCTCCGGCCACCGGGTGGTGCGGTCCACCATGGTGAGGACGTAGGTGAAACCCCGCGAGGGGGGCAGAGGTCCCACCAGGTCCACGTGGACGTGGTCAAACCGGCGTTCCGGCACCGTGAACGGGGCCAACGGGGCCTGGGTGTGCCGGTGCACCTTGGCGCGCTGGCACGCGAGGCACGTCCTGGCCCAGCCGCGGACGGCCTTCCGGAGGCCACGCCAGACGAACTTGTCGGCGATCAGCCTTTGGGAGGCCCTCGCGCCCGGGTGGGACAGGCCGTGGATGGCGTCAAACACCTGGCGCTGCCAGCCCGCGGGCACAATGGGGCGAGGACGCCCGAGGGAGACGTCGCACAAGAGAGCCGCGCCCGTGCCGTCGAACGGCACCTCGGTGACGCGGAGGCCCGTGACGGCGGTCCGCAAGGCCTGGACGTCGGGGTCAGCGGCCTGGTCCGCTGCCATCCGGGCATAGTCGATGCCGAGGTGGACTGCGTGGGCGACGGCCCGGGAAAGGCAATCCGCCACCGGGTTGTCCTTCCCCGCGACGTGCTGGATGTCCGTCGTGTACTCGGACACGGCCGAGAGGTGACGCTGCTGCCGGGCCGACCACGGCTCGGTGACCTTGCCCATCGCGAAGATCAGCGGCTTGTGGTCGACGAAGGCAGTGAACGCCCGGCCCTCGAGCAGATGGCGGAAGTGCCTGACCGCCAAGTGAAGTCCGAGCAACTCGCGGTCGAAGGTACTGTAACGGCGTTCGGGCGGGCGAAGCTGCCGGCTAAAGAACGCCAGCGGTTGCCAAGCTCCACGCACCCATTGCTCGTGCACCGCGCCCACCGCGTAGTCCGAGGCATCGGTGGTGAGGGCGATCGGTGCATCGGGCGCCGGGTGCACGAGCATGGTGGCGTTAGCCAAGGCGAGCTTCGCGCCCGTGAACGCCGTGTCCATCTGCTCGGTCCAGGTAACGTCGCCTTTGCCCGGCTTACCTCGGAGAGCTTCGTGCAGGGGGCGCAGGAGCTGGGCGATACGGGGCAGGAACCGATGGTAAAAGTTCACCATGCCCAGGAACTCCTGCAGCCCTCTGATCGTGCGGGGGCGCGGAAACCCCTTCACCGCCTCCACCTTGGCCGGCAGGGGGACGGCGCCGTGCCTGGTGACACGGTGCCCCAGAAAATCGATTGTGGCGGCGCCGAACCGGCACTTTGCGGGGTCCACAATCAGGCCATGCTGGCCCAGGCATTCGAAGAGCGTGCGGAGGTGGCGTAGGTGCTCTTCGCGGGACGCGCTGGCGACGAGGATATCGTCCAGGTAGACGTAGACAAAATCCAAGTCGCGCAGGACGCTGTCCATCAGTCGCTGGAACGCCTGAGCCGCATTCTTCAGACCGAAGGGCATGCGCAGGAACTCGAAGAGTCCGAATGGCGTGATGACCGCCGTCTTCGGGACGTCCTCCGGCCTGACGGGGACCTGATGGTAGCCGCGTATGAGGTCCACCTTCGAGAAGAAGGACCTGCCCGCCAAACGGGCGGAAAAGTCCTGAATGTGGGGGACGGGGTAGCGGTCGGGAGTCGTGGCGTCATTGAGACGGCGATAGTCCCCGCACGGTCGCCATCCCCCGCCGGGCTTCGGCACGATGTGCAGCGGCGACGCCCAAGTGCTCTCTGAGCGCCGAACGATGCCGAGTCGCTCCAGGGTAGCGAACTCCGCTTTTGCCACCGCCAGCTTCGTCGGCTCGAGGCGGCGTGCCCGGGCGTAGACCGGTGGCCCGACGGTGGGGATGTGATGGGCCACCCCGTGCTTGACGGCCCCCGCCGAGAAGGTGGGCCGCGTGAGGGCCGGGAAGCCGGCGAGGAGGCGGGTGAATGCGTCCGCTGCCGGAAGCGTACAGACCAACGTGGCCGGAACCGAATCGTTCGGCAAGCCGCTTGGCAAGCCGCTCGTTGAGCTGGGCAACGCACATGCGAGCGAGTTGAACGTCTCGGCCTGGACAAGCCGTCTGCGCTTGACGTCGACCAGGAGCCCATTAGCGCACAGGAAGTCCGCGCCAAGCAGTGCCATGGGCACGTCGGCGGTGACGAACGTCCATCGGAAAACCTGCCCTCCAAACCGCAGAGAGAGGCAGCGTTTTCCGTACGTACGGATGGGCGTCCCGTTCGCGGCAAGCAGCGCGGGGCCCCCACCCGCGGCGTGCTTGTCTGACGTGCCGGCGGGAATGACACTCACCTGTGCTCCCGTGTCGCACAGGTAACGGCGCCCGGAGAAGGTGTCCGTTATGAACAGCAGGCTGCTCGAACGGCCGGCGCTCATCGCCACAATTGAGCGCCGGCCCGGGCGTTTCCCGACCCGTTGAAGGAGCACGGCGGATGACACCGCCGAGCTTCGTGGCCGAACTTGGCGTGGAACCAGCACCAGGTGGTGGAGCTGGAGGAGTGCGGCTGGCTCCGCCAGGCCGGTGGAGTCGACGGGTTTCCCCGCGGTGGCGGTTTTCGCCGCGGCGGTGGGCGGGGCGTGGCGGCGTTCACGAGGTGCGTATCAGCATGCTGCTGAACCACAGCGTGCTGTAGAAGATGATGCTGTGGAACATCAGCGTGCTGTTGAAGATGATGCTGTGGAACATCAGCGTGCTGTAGAGGATGATGCTGTGGAACATCAGCGTGCTGTAGAAGATGATGCTGTGGAACATCAGCGTCGAAGGCCGTGACGGCCACGCCAACGCTCGCCCGCGTGTCCGAAGCGGCGAAGTACTTGTCCGCCTCGGCCGCCAATGCTCGGGGTTCCGTTAGCCCGGTCCCGGCCAACGCGAGGCGAACCTGCGCTGGAAGTTGGCGACGGAAAAGCGCCCGGAATAGCGAACCGGGGGCTTCGTCGCCCAACAGTGACAGCATATGGTCCATTCGGACCGACGGGCGCGTCTCACCGAGCTCGGGGAGATCCAGGAGGCGGTCGGCCCGTGCGTTGTCCGTGAGGCTGAACGTGGCTAGGAGTAGCCGCTTGAGTGCCTCGTACTTGTGGCCGTCCGGTGGGTGGCGAAGGACGTACACAACTCGAGCGGCCGTGCCGGGCCCGAGGGAGGCGACGACGTGGCAGTAGCGCGTGTCATCGCCGGTGAGGTGCCGAAGCTGAAATTGGGCTTCGGCCTGGACGAACCAGACTTCGGCCTGAGCCTCCCAAAATTCCGGAAGTTTGACGAAGGCGGCCATGGCGATGGCGTCGCGTGTGGAAGGATCGCTCCGGCAGATCCAACGTCGAGGGTCACCAGTAAAGCGCGGCGTTACGCGCGCTGCTTGTGAGCAAGGAGGAAGCGGACAAGCGGTAACATATAAACGTCTTTATTGTAAGACTACACTGTAACACTAAACTCCTCCGGGCTGGTCGCCCGGGGTATATCATGAGGCCACGCCTACCCCTCGGGCGTGGCCACCGCCCACTCGGTGCGTGGAATGATGTCACCACGCCAGTGGGCTTTTGTGTCCGCCACAATACTCAATTTGAACTTAGCACATCTGCTATCTGACCTGCAGTTTCAACAAAACCATTCCGCATCAAAACAGCAGTCATGTTGCAAGAACAGAAGACATTTGAGTTTTTTTTTTGTATACAAGATCGAGGCTCGTGTAAGAGCACATCAATCACAAAAAAAAAAAAACGGACACACAAAACATTAAAAAAAGGGAGCGGGAGACGAGATGGGGAGAGAGAGGAAAGCACACAAGTACAACAGCAGAGAACAGGGACAATGGAAGATCTGTGGGAGGGAGAGGGCTTGGGGGGAGGAGGCATGGGAAGGCGGGGGGGGGCAGAGGGGGGGGGGGAAAGTATAAAACACATGGACACTGCTGGAACTTCCAGGAAAGAAAAAAGTCGGTATTTCGAGAAAAAAAAAGTGGATTTGGGGTGAATTAACGAGGGTACAAAAGATCAAGGTTTTGGATGGGGAAAGATAAGAGATGGTGGTGAACAGCTGTTTTAAAGACCTGGAGGGAGGAGTGGGATTAAAGAGAGTGAGGGAGTTTGTTCCAGAGGCGGGAGAAAAGAGGAATGAAGGAGTGAAGGTGAGTAGAGAGTCTTGAGTTGGAAGTAGAGGGAAGTGCAAGAGTTGAGGAAGAAGTTGCGACAGTTGCAAGGAGTTGTCATTTGTAAAGAGGCTGCAGGTGTGGAGAGAATTCAATTGGGTGTGCTATGGTCGTTCATGAGCAAGATAGTTGTGGTTGAGGAAAATCTCTTTTGTCGAAGACAGAATGAGGATGTGGTGCAGATAGGCAGGGATGAGGCCAGGGAGATGGTTATGGGAGGGAATGAAGCTGATAAAATATTTACATCCTTCATTCTGCAGGAACGATCATAAATATAGAGCTGTGCATTGTTTTGATGGAGCAGCAAGGGATATTGATGGAAGGTTAAATGACCGACTGCAGCAATAAAAGTCAAAGACCAAAAAGCAATGGTGTAGGCAGACAGGTTTGGGATTTAAGAAAGAATGGGAATCATTTCAGGAGCAAAGGGTCTTTCCAGAATGATTGGAATAAGTTAAAAACAAAGGCAACAGTAGAAAATGAGGACGGAATTGAGGTTTGTTTTGAGTGTAGAGGAGGATGGAGAGGCCATGAATGAAGGAACTGCTACTGATAACATGTTTGGTAAAAGCAAACAAGAAAAAATAATGGGACGAAGGGAAAAGTTACATATTCTAGACGAAGAGAGTTTTATAATCAGGTGGAAGAGCTTCAAGTGAAAGTAAATTGTGAGGAATAAGTTATGTTTACAGTAAGTGAGACTTGGTTTAATGAGGTGACAAATTCAATACAGCTCAGTGTGAGCTCCGTTTATCGTGCGCAGGACATCACGGTGGTACACGAGTTCTTGCCATGTTCAGCTCAGCATGTTTGCGGCCACCAGTGCACATGCTGCTATGATCCGAGAATGAAGATACTGCAGGTTTGCTACCTTGGGGTTGTAGACAACATCTTTACAAACCCCCACAGAAAATAATCAAGGGGGGTTATATCTGGTGATTGTGGGTCCAGGTGGTTGGTCCGTCTGGGCCAATCAAGCGACCTGTAAATTTTTCATTCAGGACGGCTCGAACGACTAAGGCCCAATGAGGGGAAGCGCCGTCCTGCTGAAAAATGATATCGGCATGTTCATGTAAATTATTGAGGTCACTGTATCCTCCGCAAAGGAAAAGGGACTCAACAAGTGGTCATGGAGAAGGCCACACCACACATTAGCCTTCGGACTGTCGTGTATGTGCTCAATGACAACATGGGGGTTTTCAGAAACCCAGATCCTCACATTGTGCCAGTTGGCTTTCCCTGATACATGAAAGCAAGCTCCGTCTGTGACCTTTTCAGGTAATCTTCTTCATCTCCATGGGACTGAGCATTTCCAAGGCAAAGGGGTCCGTCGTTTGGTTTGAATTCCTGCAGAATCTGCACCTTATCGCTATAAAGCTTCAATCTTTTATAAAAAAATTCTGTGTACAGTGGTGGTTGGTATTCCCAGTTCTCTGGATGCGTCGGATTGATTTTCTGGGATTTTGCTGAAATAATTCACACACTCGTTCAACGTCTGCTGTACTTGTGCTTGGTCCATCGGTACTTTTCTGCTCCTGACAACTTCCAGTCTCCTTAAACCCCTTGTACCACTCTCTGATACTAGTCTGCAATGGCGGATTCCTTCCATGAGGAAATTACTCTTTGATAAGGAAATTCCACTGAACTTGCATGTCGGATCTCGCCTCGATGCACCATTTGACAAACTGAGCTTTCTCCTGTGGAGTCGCCATTTTCTTTTAAATTAAACCACCAGACCTGAAAATAAAGAAAACTATATGAGTTTCTGTATCATATAAAACAAAGGGTATCATTGTATAATTTGTGGTACTAAATATATTAACAACCACATTTGTCCAGGTCTTTGTGGAACACCCTGTACTTTTATAAGGTTCCCTGTGTGAGGGAACCAGCCTTGGATGGATAGCCGAACAGTCCTTAATTGCCGAGGCAAACGGCTGAAATTTTGGCGATACTTTTTTTTGGCATGCGCAGGACAGAACCAACGTTCTTACATGTACAGACGAAAGCCACGGGGTTTATTCCTCAAACCGACAAACACAGAAACGAGACAAAGAAAATCAACAATACGACAATGCAAAATGCCACAATAAGAAATTTACTGGAATACAGGTAAGACAATAAAAATGAATGCTGGGGTAAAACGATAAATCTAACTCGAGGGACCCTCCATGCTGACACAAATACGGACAAGGGGAAAGATAAAATAAAAATAAATGTTCTTAGTCGACCGACACTCAGCTCCGGCCTCAACGAGGACTTTTGGACGCTTGGTGGTCATTGAACGGGTCCGATCGGTCAGACGGCGAAAGAACCGAGCATCGACGCGTCCACAATGGCGCCGGTACACCACGCGAGCACCCCGAGCCACAAAGCGGCAGCAAGATGTCCTCCTCTCTCACTCCTCGCAAGAAAGCGCAGCTCGGCCACAGCTCCCCCGAAGAGCACCACAGATCAACGACACCTCCTTCCACGTTTATTCCAAGTGGCACAAAGGCTCCAAAATTCACTCCACCAGTGGCCACCGGCATGAAGCAGCCGTCCGCCAGTGCAACCAGGACAAAAGAGAGATTTTTCTTCTCCACCAGCCCAAGCTGCTTGCTCTGACGTCACCCCTGGCTAATCACTGAGCTTTATCGAATCATCCCATGTCTCCTCGACCAATGATGAAGCTCGGAGTGTGGCCTGTCCATTACGATCCCTTCGAGGCGAAGTTTAGTCTCTTTGGGAATGTCTGGATTACATCGGCGGTGGTGGGGCGGGATTTAGCCTGATGGTGAATGTGCTGGATTCCCGCCGGCAACATGTCGGTGTTGTTGGTTAATGGAGGTGATTTTGATGGCCAGCCGTGTGAACATAAAATCATAGAAGATTGATCACAGGGGGAAGCACACACTGGGGAAATTATCCTTAAACCCTACCTAATTAGCATGTCTTCACCCCACCCCCTCCCCCACCCCTTGTGAAGAACACATAAACAACCTTAAGCTCACAGTTTCCCTGCTTATGTGCATTGAAATGTCTCCTATGCGTCCACGGTCCATGCTAATACTACACCATCCTATCTCCACTATGGTATGTCATCACCTACCCTCACAAACGTAACAATATTAACAACCAAAGTTGTCCAGGTCTTTGTGGAACACCCTGCACTTTTATAAGATTCCCTGTGTGAGGGAACAGCTGATTAGGATTGCTCACAAACAATTCAGAGAGACATGTGGTAAGGGAAGAGCACTGATTATGAGGGATTGTAATTTTCCAGGATAGATTAGGTGCAGGAACAGGGAAAGAGCAGAACAGTGGTGGATTGCTTTTTGAGCCAGATTGAAGAAAACCCAATGAGGGGAAGTGAAGTGTTCGACCTCTTTTCAATAAATTAATGGTCCGTTTATGGTGGAGGAGATGGTCAGAGAGCAATTAAGGACAAGAGAAAATAAAATTGTGTGCAAGCATTCTGTTAAGGGTTAGAGTTCAGGAAAGTAGAGTTCGGGTCGAAGTTGGTGTTTTTGGTATTCTAAGCCGAAGCTCATGGAAAAGTTAGAACAAAGAACAAAACAGATAGAATGTACAGGAGAAAGCAGACTAAAAGCAGGGCCGAGGGATACATCAGATGTACACCTGGAGGCACCAGAACGACGCTCAGGTCAGAGTGCGTACCTCCGCCAGGCTGAACAATTTACATTTTGTATCCCACTGATAGGCCGGATCTGGTTTCGGACCTGAACCAAAATCTCATTGACTTGTTCTTGTCACCGACCAAAGTCACCGACCAAGTTTCGTTTGAATCCGCCCATAACGTTTTGAGATATCCTGCTGTTGTAGACAGACACCGACAAGCAGGGATGAAACTCTTCAGTTGCGGAGATACTAACAGGTATGAGGAATAAAGGGAGGGTAAGGGGGGATGTGGGAGGAAGACAATTGGGGTCAACAAGTTGGATAAAAGCTCAAGCACAGCAAAAAGGAGCTAAAAGAACAGGCCCAGGTGTGCAGGAGTGTGGAAAAAATAAAATGGTGGAGGGAGAAGGAAGAATAAAGAAAACCTTGGAAGGGAAGGGGTTGACTTGGGAAGGAGTAATGATTGTGGAAAAGATCATGGTCATGGAAGTCCTTGGTGTCCTTGTGTTTTATACTTCTCCCTCCAACCCCCCCCCCCCCTTCCCACGCCTCCTCCCCCCAAGCCCTCTCCCTTCCACACATCTCCCTGCTCTCAAATGTTGTGTTTGTGTGCTTCCCCTTCTCTCCCCATCTTGTTTTCCGCTCCCTCTTTTTATATATTTTGTTTGTCTGGTTGATTTTTTGATATGATATGATTTGATATGATTTATGGGAGCGAGACATGGGTAATGAATGTAGAGCAGCAACGAAGGCTGGAAAGGGTGGAAATGCGAATGGTTCGATGGATGTGCGGAGTATCGTTGAGAGAGAGGAAGACAAATGATGAATTGCGAAAGATGATGGGAATATTGCCTGTGATTGATGCTGTGAAGAGGAACAGGTTGAGATGGTTTGGTCATGTATTGAGGAAGGATGAAAGTGACTGGTTGAGAAGAGTGATGGAAGTTAATGTAGAAGGAAGTAGAGGACGGGGAAGACCGAGAAAGACTTGGCTAAAGATGGTGGAAGAAGAAATGCGGGCAAGGGGGTTAACAAGGAGAGATGCAGAAAATAGGGCAAAATGGAGAAGATTGTCATGGGGACCGCAAGGCTAACCCCCGCTCGAGCAGGGAAAATGGCCTTAAAATGCATGTTGTTGTTGTCGTTGTCTGGTTGATTTGTTTGTGAAGTAAATGTTAGATCTTTCACGAGCCTCGATTCAGTATACAAAAAAAAAAAAAAAAAAAAAAAAAAAACGTTCTGCCTCACTCTTCCCCCTCCTCAAATAACACCTCACTGCACCTCACCCAATCACCATCAAACCTTTTGTCCGCCCCATTCTTCCCTTTCTCCAAGCTATTCTGAAATCTCTGACACACCTTCAACAGCTCTCCCCACCTCTTCCTCTTCCACATCTTACCCTACCGCTCCCCCCCCCTGTTCTGTATCCGATGCTCCCCCTTCCTCTTCTTTAACATCCGGGGAACTCAAACATCCGGGGCCTTCGCTCTAACTTGACTGATCTCTCCATACAGGTTGCTTCTGATAAACCAGACATGATCTGCTTTACAGAAACTTTCCTCCTTCATGATGTCTCTGATTCCTTGGTATCTCTCCCAGGTTGCTCCCTCCTCCGGTATGATAGACCTGAGCCTCGTCCTGGAGGGGGAGTTGCTATCTTTATAAAAAAACTCTCTTCCTCACTCGCCCTGCACTGTCCTCTCTCCACCTCACCCCCAGGAATACCTTTGGCTACGGCTTCCCCTTCGCTCCCACCTTTTGTTCATATGTGTGTTGTACCGTCCACCAAACAGTGATGACTCCATCTACTTCTCGCTGTCTGATAATATGGACCAACTTCTATCCACCCATCCCAACTCTCTCTTCCTCATATGTGGTGATTTCAATTGTCACCATGCCAGTTGGCTGGGTGTGGGTTCCTCTCTCACCAGCCATGGCTATTCAGCAAAGGATTTCTGTGACTCACTGCGACTGACACAATCTGTCAATTTCCCAACCCGGATCTCAGTCAACTAAGCATCTTCTCTTCTGGACTTGGTTATGACAAACTTCCCTGAGAATGTCTGCTGCTCTTCTTCTGCTCCAATCGGCTCATCTGATCATGTGCTTGTTAAAGTGGACATCTCTCTGACCATTCTCAGAGAGCCTCCTCAACGTCGACGAGTCTGGCATTTCACTCAGGCCAACTGGCACGGTCTTCAAGCAGCCATCAATCATTTGGACTGGTCTCCCATCTCTACCGCCTCTGACATCAACTCATCCTGGGAATTCTTCCAAAGTAAATTGCTCTCTCTCATGCACAGATTTATCCCATCTCGTCTTCAGTTGTCATACCCTTCCTCCCATCCACGGTACACGGAATATTGTGGTGAGGCTATTGCCCAGAAACAACTTGCTTTCATCTCGTGGAAAGCAAATCCAACGCAAGGAAATCTCAATTCCTTTCACAAAGCCCGAAACAAGTGTGTGTCCACCCTCAGGAGAGCCAGGAAACAATATCTCTCCGTTCTCAGGACAGAACTCTCTTATCTGTCTCCCTCTTCCAAATCCTGGTGGCGTCTGGTCAAATCTGTTTCTGGTGTTTGTTCCCCCTCCATCTCCTCCCTTACCTCAAACGGCCACCCGGCTGATTCCGCATGTGAAAAAGCTGAATGCCTCAACTCTGTGTTTGCCTCTAAATCTTGTGTCCCAAACCCATCCCTCTCTGTACCCACCGTACCCAGTCATACCCAGCTGCTCCTGGACTCTGTGTCCTTTTCTCCTGACAAGGTGGAAAAGTTTCTGTCAACCCTCGACTCTGATTCTGCAACTGGACCTGACGGCATCAGCCCACGGGTCCTAAAATCCTGTTCTTCCGCTCTTTCACTCCCTCTCTCTGTTCTCTTCACCCTCTCTTTTGCTCAAGGTCATCTGCCGTCTGCTTGGAAATCTGCCAACATAACCGCTTTGCACAAAAAAGGTGCAAAAACAGATCCTAGCAACTACAGACCAATCAGCCTTCTCCCAATTATCAGCAAAGTCAAGGAATCCATCATTGCTTCAGATATGAAATCTTTCCTCTTCTCCAATGGCTTGATCTCTGATCATCAATTTGGTTTTAGACCTGGACAGTCCACACTGGACATGCTGCTTCTGCTTTCTCAACAATGGATGGAGGTCCTCAATGCCAAACAGGAAATTAGAGCTGTCTCCCTTGACATATCACGTGCCTTCGATACGGTCTGGCACCCCGCTCTGCTCACCAAACTCTCCTCTTTTGGTATCCATGGAAATCTCCACGCATGGCTGGCAGACTTCCTCTCTAGTCGTAGTCAACGTGTGGCCCTGAATGGGTTTCTCTCATCTCCTCTTCCTGTTCAGGCTGGAGTTCCCCAAGGCAGTGTTCTGGGCCCTGTGCTTTTTCTGGTCTTCATCAATGATCTCTCTGATTCTCTTGAAAATCCTCTCTATCTCTTTGCTGATGACTCTACTCTCTGCCGCTCCATTCTTCATCCCTCAGATCGGCAGTCTGCAGCCTCCTCACTCTCTGCAGACCTGGAAAAAATCACAGACTGGGCATACAAGTGGAACATGTCTTTCAATCCTGACAAATCTCACACTCTTACGATGTCTCTCCAAAAAGACCGACTGGACAACCCTCCCATCCACTTTCTGAATAATCCTCTCCAAGAAGTTCTGTCACTCAAGCTTTTGGGTCTCACTATCTGCCATGATCTTTCCTGGGAAAACCACATTTCAAATCTGGCCTCCAAAGCCAGTCGCCGACTGGGCATCCTCCGTCGTGCGAAGTCCTTCCTTGGCACACCTGAGCTCCTCACCACATACAAGGCTTTCATCCGCAGCTCAATGGAATACTGCTCTCCCCTCTGGGCTGGTGCACCTGCCTCACACCTAGCTCGTCTTCACGCTGTTGAAACCAAAGCATTCAGAATCATTAGAATCTCCCGCAATGAAGCTAACTCCAAGGGCCTCTCACTCACTCACCGCAGGCAGGTTGGTGGTCTTTCCGTCTTCTACCGACTCGTCTCTGGCCTTGCCCCCCCCAGCTCTCTCTGGGCTCTGTCCAGCATATATTCCTACAGGTCACACAAGATCTGCCTGCAACCCTCTTATGGTTAAACTGCCAAAATCAAGACTCTCTGCTCACCTTCACTCCTTCATTCCTCTTTTCTCCCGCCTCTGGAACAAACTTCCTCACTCTCTTCAATCCCACTCCACCCTCCAGGTCTTTAAAACAGCTGTTCACCACCATCTCTTATCTTCCCCCATCCAAAACATTGATCTTTTCTATCCCCGCTAATTTCACCCCAATTCCACTTTTTTGAAATACCAACTTCTGTCCTGGAAGTCTTTGGTGTCCTTTTGTTTGATACTTCTGCCACCCCCCTCCCCCAAAGCCCTCTCCCTCCCACACATCTCCCTGCTCTTAAATGTTGTGTGCTCTCAAGTGTTTGTGTGCTTCCCATTCTCTTGTCTTCCGCTCCCTCTTTTTATATATTTTGTTTGTCTGGTTGATTTGTTTGTGAAGTAAATGTCAGCTCTTTCACGAGCCTCGATTCAGTATACAAAAAAAAAAAAAAAAAAAAAAAAAATGGAAGGGAGAATTATATATTATTATATAAAATGAGAATGAGAATAATTATATTAGAGAATCCATACTTGGCCGCCCTGAGATGAACAGCCATTGTCAAGGGCAGAATGAGAATGAGCATGGAGAGTTAAAGAAGAACATCTCAACAAAAGAGATTTTCCTCAACATCAATTATATTGCTCTTACAAAAGGCCTCAGCTCAACTAATTCAACTCTGTCCACACCTGGTGATCCGTTACAACTCATCTGCAACCTTCACAACTTCCTCACCTCTCACACTTCCTTCTACTTCCAACTCAACTGTCTGTTGTTCTCAGTTTGACGTCAACCCTTAAATCCAAAATGTTGTACAACCATACTCCAACTCAATGTCATCCATCTTCTGAATACCAATCCATACATATATTCTTGACTTCACAAGTGCTTCAAACCACAACCGGATCCTACACATCCGAACAACTTCCCCTCTCTCATCCCAGGCTATTTAACCTTCCTGCCCCTTGGTCCAACCTCATTTTGCAACTCAACAGCCTTAAAAATGGCGACACTGTGGTTGAAATTATGAGCATCATTTACAACCACCTTACATTTCAAGAGCACCGAGTTTCTGGCCTTCATGGTCTTCATGATCAGGGCCAACTCTGAAACACCCTCTCTGACCCTGATTAATACAAAGACCTCTCACTTTTGAATGCATGCCAATGCTGACAACTCGAAGCAGACATCCATCAACAACAACAACCATATACTCTTTGGCCATTGCCTGTTCCTTTTGGTCTTTCCTTCCAAGGAGGTCTGACTGGGCCTGTTGTCAAAGGTGAGGTAGAAAGGTCAGTGGTTACAAGTACCCCTCTATCAATGGTGGACAAATATTGAACAACTTTGGCCACAAACTTCTTGATTTTCTTATTGTCATACTGTATCTGTACCTCCATTTATATAGTTCTATAAACCCATTAATGGAGAAAAACATTTCTCTACGTCATTACGTGGTCTTATTACCCTGCGCTTGCGAAGCGAAAAGCGGGGTTAAGCATTCATGTACGTACGTGTGCCGTGTGCTGTACATGACACTTTAAAAATTCATTTTCTCTGCAATTCTTGGTCCGATTGACATGAAATTTTCACCATAGGAGCGCCTCCTCCTGTAGAATATTTTAATGATAATCATGACGTCATAGGTCATGTGGTACAGGCGCCATCTTGGAAAAAACGAAAAATGTTGCACCTCTATATCTCCAAAACCGCAGCATGGAAAAAATTGAAACATGGCTCATTGTAAAGAACTCCATATGCGGAATAGCTGTTGTTAACGATGACGTCATTGGTGCCATAATTATGACGTCATAATTCGACAGGGACAACGCTTCGTCTGATCAGTTTGAATTGTATTGAGCGTGATCTATGTATGCAACAATTATATTAGAGAATATAAATTTATGATGTCATCGCTTACGTGGTCTGGCAGCCATATTGGATCAAAGAAAAAAAATGTTCAAAAACAGAAGAGTTGGCTCACAACAAGTTGACTGCGCAGGGTAAGTATTCTATGAATACCAGCTAGTTCCTTTTAAAATGGAGTCAGGAGCTATCCTTACAGTGAACGTTATGTTGCAGAGGAACAGTTGAAATTTAAGAATCAAACAACAAATAAATAAATAGAATATTGACAGTAAATTCACCGTGAAAGCAACAATTTCATTCCAAGAATCACTTGAATCGGACCCATTCCCAGTATCACGTGCCGAATCTCCGCAGGTGGAGCCTTGAAACAATGCGGCATTTCATCCACGAGACGTCAAAATGTGTCTCGACAGGTGTTAATCTCTCTGGTCATCGATATTTTATTCTCTTTGTGCGGAGATTTAAGCAGATGATTGTAATGAGCTGAATGTGACATTCAAGTTCATGCCAACGACGGCCAATTCAATGGCGGTCCAATTAAACATATTGTCCCTGTCGTGCTCTTGCAGTCATCATCACAGATTTGTTTTGGTTAATAGCGGCACTAACACCTTTAAAGCAGCATTCAACATCAGGATAGCACATATTTGTTCCACCTTTCAATTCCCAAGGCATACCAAATGCAGGATACAATCCCACTACTGACACCAATCCTAAGGTGCTCGCCATATTGTGATCCAAGAAGACATTCTCCCTGTGATCAATAATACTATTTCTCTCTGTTATATATATATATATATATATGTATATATATATATATATATATATATATATAGATATATATATAGATATAGATATAGATATAGATATATATATATATATATATATATATATATATATATATATATATATATATATATATATATATATATATATATATATATATTATGGTGGTCCTTATTCCTCAACTTCGGATTTTCTAAGCTCCAACCCCCGGGATTCATTGGAATAGTCGAGAAAACTCTCCTGGTGAACTTTCTTTCCAATCGGACAACATTTACCCCTCCCTCATCGACCTTGAAGTTTCACCCTGAGGAATAAAAACACCAATCCTTGAAAAAAAAATTTTGTGCCATTTATTCCCAAAATGTTAGCTTATAACACACAACATACAGTATTTTATAAATGGTTACCTCATTACACAGTTAAATGTATTAAACTATAACAAAAATCTTAAGCAAAATGTCCCACAAGGCTCCGAGGCCCGTCCGACTTTGTGCTCCTGCTCCTGCTGGGCCGCCACACCAGCAGCCACGGTCTACTTTCTGGAGTCCAGGAACTCCGCGCGATGACGAGAGACAACATGGAGGAGAAATTGCAGTTGCTCATCATCCTGAGTTAGCATTCGGTTGTATTCCTGGATGAGGGCAACTTCTCGCTCCGCGTTTTCGTTGATGACCGCTATCCCCTGCACGAAGGCCGCCGCTGTCCGGAAGTCTTCCCGCTGCAGCCAGGTCGCGGGATCGGCGTCGAGGAAGCCGTCTTCCAGGCGCAGCTTCTGGAAGAACCGTCGCGTGTTGGTTGATGCCATGTCTTGCAGTTGGAGTCCTGAGACGTCTTGGCTGGGCAGCTTTGGGCGCTTCGCTGGAGATTCATCTCCCACCGTAGTGTGAAGTGAGGTGAGTATTTGCCTCTTCTCCTCCACCGTGACCAGGGGGTCAAAGAGCGCCAGAGCGACAAGCTCCTCCGAGAGGTACCACAGGTGCCCTTGCAGCTTGGTCAGAGCTGCCTTGCCCACGTCCCGGTTGACGTCCATGTAGGTCGTCAAATCCTTCAGCAGTTGCAGGTCGTGTCGAGGGGCAGCTGCGGCCTCCGGAGCCAGTGTCCAGGCTTTCGCAGGAGATTTCCAGGAGATTTCCCGCAGGCCTTTCTCCTCCCTCGCTGTGAGCTTGAATTGGCTCCGG
This sequence comes from Myxine glutinosa, assembly GCF_964187855.1. Lineage (NCBI taxonomy): Eukaryota > Metazoa > Chordata > Myxini > Myxiniformes > Myxinidae > Myxine > Myxine glutinosa. The sequence continues at coordinate 208,554,174 of NC_136264.1, forward strand.
AACATCCACACCTTCAGTGCGTAGATGGCTTTGGACATCCAGCTTGCGTGGTGCATGGGTCCGGGGGCTAGGAACCTTACTCCTCGTGGGGGGACCTGGCCGAGGAAGATCACAGTCAATTCCAGCAGCTCCCGGTAGTCGTCCCGAAGGCCCTTGTGGTTGATGAGGGTGCTCCAGGAGCAGGAGCACTAAGTCGGACGGGCCTAGGAGCCTTGTGGGACATTTTGCTTAAGATTTTTGTTATAGTTTAATACATTTAACTGTGTAATGAGGTAACCATTTATAAAATACTGTATGTTGTGTGTTATGAGCTAACATTTTGGGAATAAATGGCACAAATTTTTTTTTTCAAGGATTGTTGTTTTTATTCCTCAGGGTGAAACTTCAAGGTCGATGAGGGAGGGGTAAATGTTGTCCGATTGGAAAGAAAGTTCACCAGGAGAGTTTTCTCGACTATTCCAATGAATCCCGGGGGTTGGAGCTTAGAAAATCCTAAGTTGAGGAATAAGGAGCACCATTATATATATATATATATATATATATATATATATATATACATATATATATATATATATATATATATATATATATATATATATATATATTGTGGCGGACACGAAAGCTCACTGGCGTGAAGGCATCATTCCACGCACCAAGTGGGCGGCGGCCACGCCCGAAGGGTAGGCGTGGCCGTGGGATATACACCGGGCGCGCAGCCCGGAGCGCTCCAGTGCTACAGTGAGCTCTGATAATAAAGACTCATAAACTTACTGCGTTGTCCGCTTCCTTCTTGTTGTACAAGTAAGTGCGCGTAGCACCGCGCTTTATTGGTGACCCTCCGACGTTGGATCAGCCATCGCTGACCGACCAAATACGCCATCGCAATGGCAAACAACGCGGTTACAATCAAGCTCCCCGAGTTCTGGGAAGCTCAAGCCGAAGTTTGGTTCCTGCAGGCAGAAGCCCAGTTCCGACTTCGAGGCATCACGGCGGACGAGACCATGTACTGCTACGTGGTCGCCTCCCTCGGGCCCGGCACGGCCGCTCGTGTCGTGTCGGTCCTGAGGAACCCACCGGCCGACGGCAGGTACAAGGCGATCAAGCGTCTCCTCCTCGCCACGTTCGGCCTCACAGTGGACGCTCGGGCCGACCGCCTCCTGGACCTCCCCGAGCTTGGTGACACGCGACCGTCGGTCCACATGGACCATATGCTGTCATTGATGGGCGACGAAACCCCGGACCCTCAAATCCGGGCGTTATTTCGACGCCAGCTGCCGGCACGAGTCCGCCTCGCGTTGGCCGGTTCTGCGACGACGGAACCCCGGGTCTCGCTGCCGAGGCCGACAAGTTATTTGCGGCGTTGGACAGCCAGGCAAGTTTTGGCATGGCCGTCGCGGCTCTCGGGGCTGACCCTGATGCTGATGCACCACACCTCGTGGATCTCGAGGCTGATGCGCATTTCGTGTCCGCCGCCACGCCCCGCCCACCGCCGCCGCCGCGGATAAAACCGCGGCCTCCGCCGCCTTTGCCGCAAACCTGGTGTTTTTTCCACGCCAAGTTCGGCCACGAGGCTTGGCAATGTCGCCCGCTGTGCTCATTCGGCAGGTCGGGAAACGCCCGGGCCGGCCCTTGGTAGTGGTACTGAGCGCCAGCCGTGCCAACAGCCTATTGTTCATCACGGACACCTTATCCGGGCGCCGTTACCTGTGCGACACGGGAGCGCAGGTGAGTGTCGTTCCTGCCGGTACGTCCGACAAGCAGTCCGCGGGCCGGGGCCCCGCGCTGCTTGCTGCCAACGGTACGTCCATTCGCATGTACGGAAAATGCTGCCTTTCTCTGCGGTTCGGAGGGCAGGTTTTCCGAAGGTCATTCGTCACTGGCGACGTGCCGATGGCACTGCTCGGCGCGGACTTCCTGTGTGCCAATGGTCTACTGGTGGACGTCAAGCACAGAAGGCTTGTCCAGGCTGAGACGTTCAGCTCGCACGCTTGCGCGCTGCCCGCCTCGTTGAGCAGCTCCCGGAGCGGCTCATCGAGCGGCTCGCCGAGCGGCTAGCTGAGCGGTTCGGTTCCGGCCAGGTTCATCTGTACGCTTCCGGCAGCGAACGAATTCACCCGCCTCCTCGCGGGTTTCCCGGCCCTCACGCGGCCCACCTTCTCGGTGGGGGCCGTCAAGCACGGGGTGGAACACCACATCCCCACCGGTCTACGCCGCCTCGAGCCGACGAAGCTCGCTGTAGCTAAAGCGGAGTTTGCTACGCTGGAGCGGCTCGGCATCGTGTGGCGCTCCGAGAGTGCTTGGGCATCGCCGCTTCACATCGTGCCAAAGCCCAGCGGGGGATGGCGACCGTGCAGGGACTACCGGCGCCTCAACGACGCCACCACCCCCGACCGCTACCCCGTCCCCCACGTCCAGGACTCTCCGGCCGGTTGGCGGGCATGTCCTTCGTTTCGAAGTTGGACCTCATACGCGGCTACCATCAGGTCCCCGTCAGGCCGGAGGACATCCCGAAGACGGCGGTCATCACGCCATTCAGCCTTTTCGAATTTCTTCGGATGCCCTTCGGTTTGAAGAATGTGGCTCAGGCGTTCCAGCGCCTAATGGACAGCATCTTGCGCGACTTGGATTTCATCTACGTGTACCTGGACGACATCCTAGTTGCCAGCGCGTCCCACGAAGAGCACCTACACCATCTCCGCACGCTCTTCGAACGTCTGGGCCAGCATGGCCTCATCGTGAACCCCGCCAAGTGCCGGTTCGGCGTCGCCGACATCGACTTTTTGGGGCACCGCGTCACCAGGAATGGGCCGTCCCCCTACCGGCCAAGGTGGAGGCGGTGAAGGGGTTTCCCCGCCCCCGCACGATCAAGGGGCTCCAGGAGTTCCTGGGCATGGTAAACCTTTACCATCGGTTCCTGCCCCGCATCGCCCAGCTCCTGCGCCCCTTGCACGAGGCCCTCCGGGGCAAGCCGGGCAAAGGTGACGTTACCTGGACCGAGCAGATGGACGCGGCGTTCGTGGGCGCAAAGCTCGCCTTGGCTAACGCCACCATGCTCGTGCACCCGGCGCCCGATGCACCGATCGCCCTCACCACCGACGCCTTGGACTACGCGGTGGGTGTGGTGCATGAGCAATGGGTGCGTGGTGCCTGGCAACCATTGGCGTTCTTCAGCCGGCAGCTTCGCCCGCCCAAACGCCGCTATCGTACCTTCGACCGCGAGTTGCTCAGGCTTCACCTGGCGGTCAGGCACTTCCGCCATCTGCTCGAGGGCGGTGCGTTCATGGCCTTCGTCGACCACAAGTCACTGGTTTTCGCGATGGGCAAGGTCGCCGAGCCATGGTCGGCCCGGCAGCAGCGTCACCTCTCGGACGTGTCCGAGTAAACGACGGACATCCGGCACGTCGTGGGGAAGGACAACCCGGTGGCGGATTGCCTTTCCCGGTCCGTCGCCCACGCAGTCCACCTTGGCATCGACTATGCCCGGATGGCGGCGGACCAGGCCGCCGACCCCGGCGTCCAGGCCTTACGGACTGCCGTCATGGGCCTCCGCGTCACCGAGGTGACGTTCGACGGCGCGGCCCTCTTGTGCGACGTCTCCCTCGGGCGGCCTCGCCCATCGTGTCCACAGGCTGGCAGCGCCAGGTTTTTGACGCCATCCACGGCCTGTCCCACCCGGGCACGAAGGCCTCCCAGAGGTTGGTCGCCGACAAGTTTGTCTGGCATGGCCTCCTGAAGGCCGTCCACGGCTGGACCAGGACGTGCCTCGCGTGCCAGCGCGCGAAGGTGCACCGGCACACCCAGGCCCCATTGGCCCCGTTTACGGTGCCGGCACGTAGGTTCGACCACGTGCACGTGGACCTGGTGGGACCTCTGACCCCCTCGTGGGGTTTCACCCATGTCCTCACCATGGTGGACCGCACCACCCGGTGGCCGGAGGCCGTGCCTTTGGCGGCGACGACGGCAGCGGACATCGTGCAGGCTTTCATCGCCACCTGGGTCGCCCGGTTCGGCGCCCCCTCGGACATCTCGTCCGACCGCGGCCCCCAGTTCACCTCGGAGCTCTGGGGGGCAGGCGCGCGGGGGCTCGGGATCCAGCTGCACCGAACCATGGCCTACCACCCCCAGGCCAACGGCTTGTGCGAGCGGTTCCACCGCTCATTGAAGGCCGCGCTCCGGGCCACACTCCGCGACGGCGGCTGGGTCGACAGGCTCCCCTGGGTCCTGCTGGGCCTCCGGACGGCGCCCAAGGACGACCTGCGCGCATCCGCGGCAGAGCTGGTCTTCGGACAACCGCTGCGGGTGCCGGGCGAGTTCCTCCCCGACCCCACGGCACCATGGTCCGCAGCGCAGGAGCGCTCCGCGCTGCAGGAGACCGCCCGGAGGTTTGCCCCGGTGCCGACGGCGCACCACAGGCACCCGCCTACGCACGTCGCCCCGGAGCTTCGCACCGCGGAGTACGTCTTCGTCCGGCACGATGCCCACCGGACACCACTGTGGCCCCCGTACGACGGGCCTTTCCGCCTGCTGGAGACCAGGGTGAAGCATTCTCGTGTCTCGGTGGATCGCCTCAAGCCGGCCCACCTTGACGTGGACCACCCACCGCCTGTGGCTCGGCCCCCGCTCCCATCCCGGGTGCAACCGGAGGCATCCCTGCACCCCGGACGCCGCCAGTCGCCAGAGGGCACTTCGGCCGGGTCATCCTGTTGCCCCGCAAACTGGCCCTCCAGGTGCGCGGGAATTCTAGGGGGGGGGGGGGGGCGCGTGTGGCAGACACGAAAGCTCACTGGCGTGAGGGCATCATTCCACGCACCAAGTGGGCGGCGGCCATGCCTGAGGGGTAGGCGTGGCCACGGGATATACACCGGGCGCGCAGCCCGGAGCGCTCCAATGCTACAGTGAGCTCTGATAATAAAGACTCTTAAACTTACTGCGTTGTCCGCTTCCTTCTTGTTGTACAAGTAAGCGCGCATAGCACCGCGCTTTAATATGTATATATATATATATATATATATATATATATATATATATATATATATATATATATATATATATATATATATAATATATATATATAGTTATGGACACGGCTAGGATGTTGTTTGCCGAGCGGATGGCCGCCGCGCCCGAACAGTTACCCCGACTAACCCGATTCCTGAACGTTGGCCAAAATCGCGCCACAGATATTCAATGGGGAAAAGACTAAAGTGAAGGATGTGAAGAAGAAGAAGACAGAAGTAGGGAATACAGATATAATTTATTTGCTATTTACAACCAAAAGAAACCAAGGAAGAAGGAAGGATAATAAAATAATTTACAGAAGAAATCAGAGACACAGTGAAAATCACTAGCTTATCTAAACAGGCTTAATTAATACCCTGGGACAAGACACACAGAACAAACTCACGTACACGAATGGGGAAATTGCAGGCAGGAATGACAGGAGGTGGGTGGCTGGAGGGGGAGGAAGGCACGGAGCTGGCTGGAGCTTGATCCCGCACGGGACGTCGGGCTGGACCTCGACGGCCGCCGATGCCACCGATCCGGTCGTGTGCGCGGGGTAACGGGTCGGAGCTGCTTGGTGGAGCCAACGCTGCTGGTGGGCGGTCTGGCGTGATGGGTTCTCTCTCCCTCTCTCACAAACTCCAGGACTCTTTCTCTCTTTCTTAGTCCAACCCAGTCCAACAACTTCCTCTCTTGCTTTGTCCAACTCTTAGTCCCACTCTTCCTCTCTTGCTTAGTCCAACAACTTCCTCTCTTGCTTAGTCCAACTCTTAGTCCCCACTCTTCCTCTCTTGCTTAGTCCAACAACAACTTCCAGGCTTTCGCGCGCGCTCTATATAGCGTCTCAGGCGATCAAGCCGCTGGTGTCCAGGACACGCCCATCGGTGGGCTCGCCTCGGCCCTGATTGGTCGGCATGGCCCTCTGGCTCCGCCCTTGATGACGATGGGCAGGCACGCCCAGGAGTCGGCAGCTCCTCCCATTTCTTCTCCAAGCCGACCTCGTGGCGAATGGAGTCGCGGAGGGAACAGTTGGCAATTGTTGGAAGGGGAATGTGAATGAAAGGGGATCTACTCTTATTTCACTTGGTGCAATGGAGTATTTAAATTAATGGAAGACACAGCCTTACACTAATACACATAATAAGGATATAACTATTGAACAGGGATATATGGTGTCCCTTCGTGTATGCTTTATGGAATTAACTACGGGAACGCCCTTTGACCTTTATACAACAGACTGGAGGCAGGAGGGTCCAGAATAAAACAATCAAAAAAACACAATCCTCATATCCACAACACTGCACCCTCCTCCTCTTAGGCACGTACCGGGCCTATGAACTTTTACCTTAGTGTGGCATGTAGGTGTAGTTCCCTCTACATTTAACCTGACCCTGAGTGCGACAGTTTTAAAACATAAATAAATATGTCCCGCTGCTCCATTGCACCCTGCCTAACAGATGCACGCACACAGCTAACCGAATTGCGGAATGGTCTTCAAACTATACATTTTCGGTGGGGGCGCATTATTTACAATGGCTCTGCTTTTATTTACAAAACGTCACCCAGGACCTGTGATCGTTCTTTTGGGGGGGGGGGGGGGGTGGGGGGACAGTCTGCCCTGCATCGATGCACCATGAAAGCACCCACAAACGCACCAAAGCACCCTCAAGCACCAATCGGTGCACAGTCATTGCAGTTCAATAAAAAATAAAAACAACAAACCCTGGTGGTGTCTTGCTCTTCGGCTCCCTCTGCTGGCTAATGCTCTCTTCCTGATGTTGTCACCTTCTTTGCTGGCGGCCTATTTGGATTAAAATAAAATGCACCCAACGTGTCCATTGTTATTTATTTATGGCCCACAGAGCCGACTAGTGTGGTTCACCTGTGGGGCATAGGTGCCCTGTGACCAAGGTCCGCCAGCAAGATCTCGGGCCTTCATGGCCGGTTCCAGCAGAGGGGCCATGCCCCAACCCATGGGGTCCATAAGTGGTGCTGAGCCACAGACATGTGGTCCATAATGTGGTGCATCGATGCAGACAGCTGGTTCTGGGAGTTCCGGGCGCACAATGGCGGACTCCCGCACGCTCCCCTCGGCGCCCAGTGGTGCACAGTCCTCATATGGGAGACAAAAGGGGGAAAAGACAGATGAGCGAGGGGTAAGGTCACAAGGGTACACATCAAAAAGGCAATGCAAGGCGAAGTGCGTACGGAGAGCGAAGTGAGGAAGCTCGTCCCTACCGTACGTCACCCCCCCTGTCACCTACTCTACCCTTGCCCTTACCCCATATTTACAAAAATCTACACATTTACAAATTTGTCACTACTGTCACGTCTCCCCATATCTCTCCTACACCAAATTCGTCACCACAATCCCTCTAACCAAAATTTGCCATCACCCAATTCATCATCAATCCTCATAAGGAGGAAGAGATGGAAAACAAAGCACAATGTCACACCCACGTCATGATGCATCTCACATTCCAAACATTTGCATCAAAATAATAAAAACATGGCATGGTGTGGAGTTTTGTCACCTCAGGTGAGTGGATGCAGATGGTGCGAGGAGATCTCCATCCTAACTATCTTCTAAATGACATTAACACACTTTACACTACCCGGGGTCTTTCCCTGCCAATCCATTGGCCAACTTACACTATGGGTTCTAAAAACCAATTCCCATTGACCAAACTGTGGTGCTTCTCAATTTGGGGTCTCACTCCCCCGATGCAACTCCCTGTGCCCTTGCACAATTTCAGGACTGGGGCATGTAGCTCTCCCAGCAGGCCTACCCACCTGCACACCTCCACCACTGCAGTTGCCACCCGAGCTTACCTAGCTCCTCACCCTAACCTATCTAATTGGGGAAGGCCCCTCCTGGCTCTGTCACCCCTTGGTGCCCTCTGGCACTGGGCTACCCGGGTCCATCCTCCGGATCCTCGGGCCCCATCCACAACAACTCTACCGGCTCCCAGAGCCCACCTGCGGCCTCACCTGGCCGACATCCTCACTGTGGTGGAGTGCCCAAACCAACTACACACACTAACAGGCTACATGCCCAGCCATTTCCACAACACTAATGCACCCATCACTACACTCCTGTGCAACTACCCGCACCACAGATGCCAATATCCAACCACAATTTACCTGTACCCTCTACCTAACTCTTACACTACCCTCCCCGGGTATTCGTGATGGGGGTCCATTCTTCCCCCATTCACACCTTCGCACCATCCACTCCACTCCACAGCTTCCCCCATACTCACTCCACGACCATCCATTCCAATACTCCATATACTCCACACTCCATGTCTTCCACACAACCATTCTCCATACACCTGTCGTTGCACACCTGTGCAATCACACCTGGTGCCACCTGCACCCTCCTTCCTCCCTGGACCATTTGGTCAGCACAACTCACATCACTATCACTCACTCAAACACTGCTCCATACACCTGTTCAGTTGCACACCTGTGCAATCACACTACTACTCACAATCATTTACTCATACCCTGCTCAATACACTTGAATACACCTCCAACACTCACATGGCATCATCTGAACTACCTGTTGCCCTGCTAACTTAGTGCTCCCCGTCTTCCCTTTAAACTAAGCACATACCACGTCATTATCATCCACACTAATCTACCTGCGTCCCCACTACAGGTATCATTGTCACTACCTAACCTTAACGTTACCTATTGTCAATCTCTAAGTCCCTACACATTATCCAAACCCTCCCGGGCTAGTTTTCACTGCCAAACCCCATAAACCTATTGCTCCTTTGCCCCCGCTGTGAGAGATGGCAGAGTTGCCATCCCACCACATCGGGTATCTTCCACTACCAATTTTGCACACCAAATTCCAGCTAATTAAAAATTTGCCAATCACTACCCATCATGTGCCAATCATTACTGCCAATCATCAAATTTTGCTTTGCAATTTCGGGTCCAAACCACTATCATCACCCGTCTACTCACTAGATCCTCTCGGTGCGCCAATTCGTTTCCAAAGCTCTGCTTCGTAAAGCCGAGCAATGGATGCGGGTGGTTCGTTGCCAGCGGATGGGTCCGTCCGGCATTCGGTGCAGGGAAGGCGGTCTACTCGGCCCGAGATTCCACGCACCATCGGGGCACGGGACCGTCCGATGCCCCAATCTCGGCCGGCCGGAGCGTGGCAACCACAATGGGTCGCTGTGTCGGCCCTTCCAACCGGACCGCCCGCTCCGCCTGGCGGAGCTCAGACGCGACCGTTCCGAGCGAGGCCCAGCGTGGATCGCGTATGGCAGTTCTTTCGAAACCGCTGTGGTTCGGATCCCCGCTGGTCCTCGCGGCACGCGAAGCCCGGCACGTACCGAGGGCCCGATTCGGCTATACGTCGCTCTAACCGCTAACCTGGTTAGCGTCGATGCTCCATTCACATGCTCACACCCCGCAGCCCGTTCCTTGCTCCTACATCCAGCTGTCTCCATGCTCTTTGTCATTGCACCTTCCCTGACACACCCAGGTACACTCAAATCCGCTTACAGACTTTGTCACACACCTGACCACCGCACACCTCTGCACACACTCGTCGTTCGCACACCTCACCAACACACCTCTTTGTGCCCCCTCCTCGGTCACCTCCTCTGTGACAACCACAGGTGTGCTCTCACTTGCACACCCAACCACGTGCCTCACTACCAATTCCAGTGTGCATTCCCACACACGCTCTACCATTCCAGGTGTGCATCCTTCCATTCCAGGTGTACATCCTCTCTCACCTGCCACAACCAACTCACGCTCTGTGTCACTCTCACTACTCTCACCTCCACACTCGGTCGCGCACTCACCCTTACTCTTGACAGCGCACTCTTTCCTCATGCACCCGTCCGTTACACACCTTTCTCGCGCATCCTCTTGCGCACACTCTCTCGTTACTCCCTCCGTAACACTCACCACAGGTGTACACTCTCTCGTTACATCCTCTGTAACACTCCCCACTCCGCGCTTCCATGTGCCCCCTCGCACACGCGCTACGACCAACTCACTCTCGACAGCACACTCACTCCTCGGCGCACACTTTCTTCTCACACACCCCAGAGTCGGACATTCTCGCACACCTCCTCTTTCGCACACCGTACCCATCACACACTTCACCAGCATCCTCTCACGAACACCCGGATCCAAATCAACCCCCAAGCCGACTGAAGCTCCCCTCACATCATATACATTTCCGAATATATCGCCACTCACCTTGGCACCTCGTCATCGCACCTCCTCTGCCACCTGCAAACTCTTTATTTGGTTAGTGAGCACACCATCACGATTTGAGCACCGACCTTGTACATATTCCATCACCTCCTCCTTTATCTCCCTCTTAGTTTCCCTCCGTCTCTTCTTAATTTCAATCACCCCTTCTTCCACCTCCTCTAATTTTTCCTTTACCTCCTTCATTTCCCGGTGCGCCCCTCTATCTCTTCCTCTAACGCCACCTTGACCGTTTCTATGTGCGTCCTCACCTCCCGGTCCTTCGTCTCCATTACTTCTGTCACCTCGTCCAACCTTGTTGTCAGTCCCTCACGTACCATCTGACATTCCCTCTTCGTCGCTATCAAGTCGTCTTTTAGTTCTTTCTGTGTCGCTTTTAACCCTCCTAGTACCGCAGTGTTCCTTTGTACCTGCTCCACTAACTCCGTCTGTCCCACCGTCAGCTGTTCCACCTCCTGCGTCAGGTCCTCTATGCCCCCTTGTAACTTTGCCGTCCCATTTCTCACCTCTTTCTCCATACGCTTCTCACCTCGCTTTACCTCCTCGCATACCCCCGAGACCTCCTCGCTTACACCTCGTCGTATCTCCTCCTTCATCCCCTCCATCTCTTTAGTAGATGCCGCCCTCATTTGTTCTAATTCATCCCTCTGAGCATCCAATTTACCTTCTAGCCCGATTTTCACCTCCTCTATCTGGTTCTCCATTTGTTTGATTTCTCGGGCGGATTGCTCCCCTATCTCCCGCAATTTGTCTTCCATCCTATCTTCTAGCCCCGTTAACCCCTTCTTTACCTCTTTTATCCCGTTGTCTAACCCCTCAAATTTATTGTCCAACCCCTTAAAATTATTGTCTAACCCCTCAAAATTATTGTCTAACCATTCACCGGTACCCCTCGCTTCGTCCCTCATTGCTCCCATTTGGCCCCTCAATCGCTCACTATCAGCCCTCGCTTCGTCCCTTTGCAGGTTCAGGGATGCCTGCATTTGTGCCATAAATTGCTCCATGAGGGCCTGCATTTGGGCCATCCCTCACACTTGTGCAGCGGGTGCGGCCGCTGTAGCCATGTGCGAGGCGCCATTTTGCGTCCCTTCAACCACGTGCGCGAGGGCGCCATTTTGTGCACCTGACACCTCCTCAACCACCTCCTCATTGTTCTCCTCCACCATTTCTTCCCTCCGGTCCTGGGTTACCCCTAACCCCTCTTCTATTGCCCCCACCTGCATCCGATCGCCTTGATTGTCCATGGCACGATTTTCAAATTTAAGTTTTTATAAAACAAATTTCGGCCCACTCGTAATTTGAGCGCACTAAGCGCTTCAGGTCCGTTCTCGCTCCTGGCACCAATTGTTACGGACACGGCTAGGATGTTGTTTGCCGAGCGGATGGCCGCCGCGCCCGAACAGTTACCCCGACTAACCCGATTCCTGAACGTTGGCCAAAATCGCGCCACAGATATTCAATGGGGAAAAGACTAAAGCGAAGGATGTGAAGAAGAAGAAGACAGAAGTAGGGAATACGGATATAATTTATTTGCTATTTACAACGAAAATAAACCAAGGAAGAAGGAAGGATAATAAAATAATTTACAGAAGAAATCAGAGACACAGTGAAAATCGCTAGCTTATCTAAACAGGCTTAATTAATACCCTGGGACAAGACACACAGAACAAACTCACGTACACGAATGGGGAAATTGCAGGCAGGAATGACAGGAGGTGGGTGGCTGGAGGAGGAGGAAGGCACGGAGCTGGCTGGAGCTTGATCCCGCACGGGACGTCGGGCTGGACCTCGACGGCCGCCGATGCCACCGATCCTGTCGTGTGCGCGGGGTAACGGGTCGGAGCTGCTTGGTGGCGCCAACGCTGCTGGTGGGGGGTCTGGCGTGACGGGTTCTCTCTCCCTCTCTCACAAACTCCAGGACTCTTTCTCTCTTTCTTAGTCCAACCCAGTCCAACAACTTCCTCTCTTGCTTAGTCCAACTCTTAGTCCCACTCTTCCTCTCTTGCTTAGTCCAACAACTTCCTCTTTTGCTTAGTCCAACTCTTAGTCCCACTCTTCCTCTCTTGCTTAGTCCAACAACAACTTCCAGGCTTTCGCGCGCGCTCTATATAGCGCCTCAGGCGATCAAGCCGCTGGTGTCCAGGACACGCCCATCGGTGGGCTCGCCTCGGCCCTGATTGGTCGGCACGGCCCTCTGGCTCCGCCCTTGATGACGATGGGCGGGCACGCCCAGGAGTCGGCAGCTCCTCCCCCTTCTTCTCCAAGCCGACCTCGTGGCGAATGGAGACGCGGAGGGAACAGTTGGCAATTGTTCGAAGGGGAATGTGAATGAAAGGGGATCTACTCTTATTTCACTTGGTGCAATGGAGTATTTAAATTAATGGAAGACACAGCCTTACACTAATACACATAATAAGGATATAACTATTGAACAGGGATATATGGTGTCCTTCGTGTATATAAGAAAAAAAAAAAAACCCACCTTTAGAGGCCATTTTTCCCCACAAGCGGGGTTGGCCTTTTTCGGGAACTGTGGTTGTTGTTGTTTTTCGGTCCCCTTTTTGAAGCAATGTTTTACGGCCGGATGCCCTTCCTGACGCCAACCCTTTTTGCCGCCTTTAACGACAAGCAGGGAATTACCAGTGAGCTGGTACTCAATTAGCCGACCTCAGAAGGCATGACAGGCTGAGTCAACCCCCCTGGCGTTAATTCAGCAATCGACCGGGATTCGAACCCAGGATCCTAGGATCCTAAGCCGGCACCCTAGCCGCTAGCCCAACACCAGGGATATGGTGTATGCTTTATGGAATTAACTACGGGAACGCCCTTTGACCTTTATACAACAGACTGGAGGCAGGAGGGTCCAGAATAAAACAATAAAAAAAACACAATCCTCATATCCACAACAATATATATATATATATATATATATATATATATATATTGTTACAGACGCGGTTGTGGATGTTGGTTTACCGAGCGGTTTGGTATGACCGCTTCTGCACAGTTTACCCGATTATACTCGAACGTTGGCCGAGTCGCGCTACGCTAAATCAATTGAGGAAAGGACACAACGGCTGGGTTAAACGACACGACACCAGGGGTACAGTTCTCAAGACCTCCGGAGGAGGTTATAATATTTCGGAACGTTGAGATTACAAGGACAAGAGGGACAGCATAGGAAGGTAGGCACTTAATCACGGTCTTATAGTAACCCCGACAGACCACAGATAAACAGGACAAGACTGACTCACACCGGGATTGATGGCAAGGAAGGGCAGGTAGTCGGTGGACAGCACAAGGTGCACCTTGTGCTCAGGGACAGGATAGCGCGGCCCAAAAGATGCAGGGAGGTCTCTCAGCGCTCGGAGGTGGCGACTGGTTCTTCTTCAAGCTGGGGGCGCATCTGATGTCACGTCCGGTAAGTGGCTGCGTATATCCGGCGGGGAGTGACACGCCCTCGGCTCGTTAGCTCCGCCCCAGATGGAATCGGCCTGCTGCTTCTTATTGGGTGCGGGGGGTTACCGGGCTCCGCCCTTGACGAGGGGCCGACAGTCAGCCCCTTCGTGGTAACCCCGTCGGCGCACATGGGCAATGGCGGCTAACCAAGCCGGAGTGAGGACGCACACTCCCCGCGCGCTGTTGTTGTAGTTGTTGTTGTTGTTGTTGTTGTTGTGGTTTCATGAGGAAGATGGGAGGAGGTATGGGGAGGTCCTAAACTCACTACTGGTGCCATACAATCACATTCTGGTGCAACGAAGAGTCAGAATTAATGGAAACGAGTCCTTAACTGACATAGACTAAGAATAACTAGCAAGATGTCCGAAAGTTGTCTACGTGAGATGCGGTGGACCTGGGCACGACATTTAATGGGGGAAAAAAAGGGAAGGTCGGTTCTACAGAGTGTTGTTTACAGACAATGGGACTAGGGAATGGGGGATTGGGGATAGTTGGGGAGTATTGGGGAAATAGGGGAATATTTACAAGCGGATATGGAGGCCAAATCCCATATCCGCAACAATATATATATATATATATATATATATATATATATATATATGTATATATATATATATATATATATATATATATATATGTATATATATATATGTATATATATATATATGTATATATATATATATATATATATATATATATATATATATATATATATATATATATATATATATGTATATATATATATGTATATATATATATATTGTTGCGGTTTTGAGTTTTGTATAATAAAGGTTAAATTTCCCCCTCATAGTTAGTCACACAAACAACATGTAGCCTCGCGATAGTTCAGTTATCTCTTAGTATTTGTGAGAAAAGTCCTTTTCCTGTGTTAGTGCTGCGTTGAGTAGAGTAAGGAGAATAGGTCCTGCTCCTACTTCCAGTGTCCTATGCCGCCTCCATCGCCTTACGTCTCTTAGGGCTGCCTTTGGCTTTTTGGCGCGAATTAACACGAGGCCGGCTAGGTGGGTCGGGGCGGGACCGAATGAGGGCGGCAGAGAAGCTGACAGTAAGCGCGAGCTGCCAATCAGGGCTCCCAGGGTGTGGCGGCAGCACTGCGTCACAGGGTGTGGTTGGAAGGTTTGAGAGGGTTCGAGAAGGTTCGGGGCGTACCGATATAAGCGGTCGCGCAAAGCTCCCAGGAGGACTGACGAGGAGGACTCGCGACAGCAATTGAAGTACGAAGACTGAGCTGGCATTGAGTGGAGAAAGACGCGCATGAACCAGGATACGCGCTCATATGAAAGTGACGCTCGGTTGAGCTTGAAGCTGAGCCGCGTATAGTGCATTGAGTTACGCGAGTGATGACGCGCTGTGTAACCGCCAGCTGCGCTGAGAGATGCGTACTTTTCCTTCCTACCTCATTGGCTGCCTTTTGTTTGGGAGATGCGCTACGAGGATCCTTCCACTGCCTGCGTGCCTTCTTCGCGGGACGTGCTGGGACCGTGGAAAGCCGGACGGGGCCATTCCTGGACGACCATGTCGGCGCGTTTGGCCTGAGCATCAACCTGCCTGCAATTCCCTGTGTGAGTGTGCCGGGCCCGTGTCTGGGTGTTAAGGATAAGGCTGTTTAAGAGCTGCTCTGTGTCTCTGCGTCTACCGACCATTGTACATACGTGTGGGAATAATAATTAAACCTGTGTTCTTCCTTCCATTCGATCGTTCTTGTGATTTCCTCATTGACTAAGCGTGGTATGAATAGAACCGCTCTAATCGGGGTCCAATAATTAACGGTGACTGTACGGACCACGTGGTACTCAATCCGCGCGGTGTACCCAAATCACACGTGGCTCGTGTGAGGCTTGTTTCCCCGCTTCCGTGGCGGCACAGGGATTTAGGTACGAGCGAGACTTGGTCCCAAAACCCTACCTTGCGTTTGCCCGGAAGAGGCGTTTCAAGTCTCTCGGTTCCGCCAAGCCCAGAAATAACAAGGGGCTTAATCCCCCCTTGGTAAGGGTAAGAGGGGCGGCAGAGAACCGTAACAATATATATATATATATATATATATATATACATACATATATATATATATATATATATATATATATATATATATATATACATATATATATACATATATATATATATATATATATATGTATATATATATATATATATACGTATATATATATATATATATATATATATATATATGTATATATATATATATATATAGAAAGAGAGAGAGAGATAACCACAACCCTTATACTTTCATGTTAGTATGAAAGATAGGCTTCATTGAATGCAATGGTATTTCATTTTTCTGATTCATTCTGCGAAATACTTGACTCGATTAGTACCGGAAATGAAATGGGTGCTGCAGTCCACCCTAGATCTGGATTTAACTTGTCGGCTTCAGTTTTGATGAGACATGATGAGACGCGCCGAAAGCCATTATTTCCTTTACCTGTTACAAAATACTTGCAAAAGCTGTTTATTTATATGGTTTTTCGATAGCTATCATTCCAATAATAAATCTCGAAGAGCAGCTTAACAACATGACTTGCACTTTGCACCTGGGGCAACTTACCATCATCTATCGGTTACAATAAATACGTCAAAATGTCGTCAATACATCATACCTCCTCAGGGGAAACACCTTGGATTTTTTTTTAATATTGCCAAAAACAATACGCAATCTGGATACATCATCTCGACTCGAGGGAATTTTAAAAATAGATCGCAGGTGCAGTGGAATCTGATGCAGTGGAGTGACACCTTACTTATCCCATGGAAATTACACTCACAAACTGCTTACTAAATACCAGGTTATGCTTCTGCAATTCATAAACCATTCGTGTAAGGCAATGACATTATTTTGCACCTTCAGCTACAGTTTCGTTCAGTTTCAGTAACACACACAGTAACACACACAGTAACACACACACACACACACACACACACACACACACACACACACACACACACACACACATAGTAACACACAGAAACACACACACACACACACACACACACACACACACACACACATAATACCACACAGAAACACACACACACACACACACATAGTACCACACAGAAACACACACACACACAGAAACACACACACACACATAGTAACACACACACACACACACACACACACACACACAGTACCACACAGAAACACACACACACACACACACACATAATAACACACAGTAACACACAGTAACACACAGAAACACACACACACACACATAGTTACACACAGAAACACACACACACACACACACACACACAGTAATACACAGAAACACACACACACACACACACACACACACACACATAGTAACACACACATAGTAACCCCACAGAAACACACACACACACACACACACAGTACCTCACACACACACCTACACGACACACACACACACACACACACACACACACACACACACAACCACACACACACACCTACACGACACACACACACACACACACACACACACACACACACACACACATACACAGTAACACACACACACACACACACACACAGTAACACAAACACATTAACACACACACAGTAGCACACACATTAACAGTGTTTGAAGCCTTACCGATGAAAAATCACTCCTGCCTTTGTTCGTCCTCATTCGTCATGATTTGTGCACCTGTCGGCAGCACCTGACGTCATTTTGCAATAAAGTACAGTAACACACACACACACACAAACACACAAACACACACACATTGTAACACACACACACACACATTGTAACACACACACACACACACACACACACATTGTAACACACACACACACACACAGTAACACACACACAGTAACACACACACACACACACACACACACATAGTAACACACACACATAGTAACACACACACACATAGTAACACACACACATAGTAACACACACACACACACACACATAGTAACACACACACACACACACACACACACACACACACATAGTAACACACACACAGGCACCGATCTCGTATAGCGAGATGCGTTTTACCTGACAAAGTTAAATAAATAAAAAACTAACACCACAACGAGAATCCCAGCCTTAGCTTAAATAAATGCATATATACACTTCGTTATAAAATCGTAAGATATGGTAAATTTTGTCATATTTCGCTCCAGATTTGGACATTATTTAGTCTCCTCCACAGCATCCATTCCTCATAACCAAATCCAGATTTTGAAGATATCCTTCAATTATGTAATGATAATAATCAATCGTGTGTCCAAGAAAAGGCACGTTTTAGTAGGCCAAAAAAATGGCGGCTTAAGAACCCAGCGAGGCGCAGTCGGCTGACCAAGATGGCGGGCCGCAATTTTGGCAAGCCACCATTTCGGGGTTTTTTTCTTATGAGCACCTCGTTAATCATTTTCCAAAAGGATGTTATAACACACCCAAACACCCAGTTTTCATCCTTGCAATCTGTTGGAGGTCCAGATGTGTGCATGCAAAGTTTGGGGCCGCTAGGTTTCATGGTTTTGGAGTTATAGAGGAGACAGACGGATGGACACAGCCTTTTATTATTATTATTATTATTATTATTATTATTATTATTATTATTATATATACAGGGTGGGGCCAAAAGTAACCATACATAGGGAAAATAAACACTTTTATGAAATTACTCCAATAACGTAAGTTTTGCCGATTAACCTCTCCATTGACGTAAAAATTGGCTTCATCGGTAAACAAGATCCCAGATGAGAAGTTTGCGTCATCGTTCAATTTGCTTAATACCCATTCACAAAATTCCATCCGTCTATCCGGGTCGTCTTCACTCAGATGCTGCGCCATATGCAATTTGTATGGATGCCATTTGTTTGCTTTCAAAATGCACCTGATACTCGATCTGCTGACACCGCTTTCTGCAGACAACCGTCGTGTACTTTTTAGGGGACTCCGTGTAAGCGTTGTTAGTATTCTGTCCGTTGTATCTTCATCTGTGGCTGTACGTCTGCGACCACTTTTAAAAACCCTATGTATGGCTACTTATGGCCCACCCTGTATATATATATATATATATATATATATATATATATATATATATATATATATATATATATATATATATATATATATATATATATATATATATATATATATATATATATAGTTACGGTTTTCGCGTGACCCTCCTTCCCTTACCAAGGGGAGATTAAGCCCCTTGTTCTTTTTGGGTCGTCGCAACTGCGAGATTTGAATCGCCACTCCCAGGCAGACGCGAGACAGTGTTTCGGGACGATGTTCACACGTACCTAAGTACTCATGCCGCCGTGGAAGCGGGGATCAAGTCTCGCACGAACCACGCATAACTTGAGTACATCCAAGCGGATGGCGTACCACGTGGTCCGTGCAATTATCTTCAATTGGAACCCGATTAGAGCCGTTTTATTCGTACCATGCTTATTCAATAGATGGAAGGGACGAGACGGTTGAATAAAAGGAAGAACACAGGTTTAATAATTATTTACACTATTATGCACAAGGATCGGTAGAAAGCAGAGACACAGGGCAGAACTTAAACAGTCTTAGCTTATCCCCAGACACGGGCCCGGTCACACTCACAGGGGGGAAATGAAGGAAGGATGGTGTTCATGCGCTGAACGCGCCGGCTTGGTCGAACAGGAACAGCTTCGCCCGGCGTGGCTCTCCCTGGTCACAGCACGTCCCTCAATGAAGGCAAGCAGGCGGCAGGATGGATCCTTGCAGCGTGTCTCTCGAACAAAGGGCAGAGCAGGCAGGCGGGAAAATGTACGCGTCTCTCGCCAGGCTTGGCGGTTTCTCACAGCGCGATTGATTAACGGCGCGCTCTCACTCGCGTAACTCAATAGAGGTTCTGCCTCAAGCTCAACCGAGCGTTTAACTTGTAAGAGCGCCTTATAACTTGGTTCATACGCGTCTTCTCTCTCTCTCTTTGAGCTCTCCCTACTCTTGAACCCTCTTTCTCTTCTCTTTGGTTCAGTGAACCTCCCTCAGAACTGCAGTCGTTGTTTTCCACTAATACAGAACGCAACAACCCTTATATACCCGATTGTGAAGCCAATCGTCAAATGTACCTGTCCGAACATTTTGTCACGCCACCTGTGATATAATCCTGTTATTGACTTCTTGCTGTGACAGACAATCAGTGACATGGTTCTTTTAACAAAGAAATCACCGAAGCATAAAAGAAACTCACCAGATTGATATACCGAGTTCAGAAAGTAAACCCAAGTCAAGAAAAAAAAAAAATTCCATATTAAATGCCAAGTCTGTATATATATATTTATATATATATATATATATATATATATATATATATATATATATATATATATATATATATATATATATATATATTGTTACGAATTTGGGGTAGAGGGGAATATCTAGATTTAGGTAGATCTGTGTAGGTATCATGCTTCTTCTGTCATGGGTAGCTAGAACCACCTCAATGTAAGTAAGTCAGGGACCTGTAGCCCGTATGTCGGAGTAAGCTGCGTATCTGTGTCCCCGCCACGAGGCGGGGAATATGCTAACTCCATTGTGTGTCGTTCCCTCTGTGAACATACCTGTGTCCCTTTTGGCAATGATGTCTCTCGGTCCCTGCTCTCAAATGTTGTGTTTGTGTCCTTCCCCCTCTCTCCCCATCTTGTCTACCACTCCCGATGTTATTTGTTTTATGTGTCTGTTTGTCTTTCCGTGTGATTAATGTTCGCTCTTTCACGAGCCTCGATCTTGTATACAAAAAACAATCAAACAAAAAAACAACACTTATAGACACTTAGATAGGCCCTTAGTGCACACACTAATTAAATTCCCCCCCTTACAATGACTGACCGGAAAAACCAACAGGCAGCGGCCGCTCAGTATGCCACCATGGCGATGGAACATCGTGCAAGGCAGGCAATAGCCACGCTCAGGAGGGCTCTAGATTGAAGGAAGGTGAAGGAGCAACACATTGATTGGCCACCGACCAATGACACCTCGGCCAATCAGTGCGGAAGGCGCGAACATTCGGCCAGTCGGTGTGGAGGGCGCAAAGGAGGACGTAACAAGTGACAAGCGACACGCTGGTTGGTGGAGAGGCCCAGCTGACGTCAGAGCACGCCGAACAAGAGAGTTGGAGCGGCAGACATTTTCCCTTCTCGTGCCTGGTCCCTTCCTGCACTGAACTCTTCCCTTGGCCTCTTGATCCTGACTGTCCCTTTGCGCTGGGCCTTCTCTTGCTTCAGACTTTGGTGGAGGAACGAGCAGTTCGAAAGATGGTGGAGAGAAGGAATGCCATCGATTATCTTCCTTGTATTGGTGTGCTAATGACGAACGACGAGCGAGGCTTGCATTGGAGCACTGATGAGCGACCGCGCGGGCATGCCCAGAGCCGTTCGGCGCCAAAGACGAGGCCTACGTCCCGCCGACTGGAGCTGCGTCGGACGACGCGCTCAAGCCAGATGATCCCTGAAACTGCCAGACTGAGATAAGCTCACATTCACAAACACAACGAGACATTTATTTTATTATTCCTCCATTCATCCTGTATATGAAGTCTGTGTGTGGGATCCCGATTTAGGAACATTATTTATTAACCGTCGCGGTTCCTTGTTCTTGGGTTCCATTCAATAAATCATTCCTTTTGTACATTTTACATCTGTTTTTGGTTGTTATTAATTGATTTCAGGTTGAAGACGCCTGCAGTCGTGAAGGTAAGTCGGCATAGTTCATCCCGGCTCGTGTATTGGTCCGCTATCAATTGGGATAAACGCCTCCAAGTAAGCTCGAGTCCATCCGTGATCCCATGGTCTAAAATCAAGGGGCAGTCACGTGACAATATATATATATATATATATATATATATATATATATATATATATATATATATATATATATTGTTGCATGTTTAGGAAACCGCTAAGAAGTAATGGCAACCACAATACAGGTTCCTTAGAATAGTTATTTCATAACACAACATTATCTTAGTTCCTTCCCCTTCCTGGTTTATTGATTTGTAATACTCAGTTCCAGAAAGAGGATAATAAGCTTGTTACATACACGCCAGGTGGGTCGACGACAACCCATTGACTACCTGATGGTGCATAGGCGAGATAGGGGGAACCTCCGGGACACAAAGGTGATTCCGGGGGAGGAGGCTGTTTCACAGCACCACTTGGTTGTCTGTGACATAAGGGTGAAAGGTGCGAGGAGAGCTCGGCGAGTGAAGTACCAACCGGGAATGAAGGTGTGGAGGTTGAAAGAAGTGACAGTGAGGGAGGCATTAAATGAGAGGCTGAGTATGATAGAGGATGATGTGGTTGAGCTTGAAAGTGGTTGGATGTCAATGAAAGCTAGTCTGTTGGGAGACGTTGGTGAGGTATGTGGATGAACAAAAGGACCACCGAGGTACTCGGAAACATGGTGGTGGGATGATGAATTTGGAAAGAGGATTGACGAGAAGGGGAAGAAGTTCAAGGAGTGGCAGAAGGCGAAGGGTACGGGGGCAGAAAAGGCAGAGCATGAAAGTTATAAGGCAGCCATGAAGGCTGCAAAGACAGAGGGAGCAAAGGCGCAGGAAGCATGTCGGAAAATGTTCGGAGAACGCTTGGATTCAGAAGAGGGTCAGAGAGCGGTATTCAGGATTGCAAAGCAGATAGTGAAAGAGAGGTGTGATGTGATGGGGGTGAGTTGCTTGAAGAATGAAGTGGGACAAATCATTGTGGACCCAGATGGAATTAAAGGAAGATGGAAGACATATATGGAAATGCTGTTGAATGCAGAGAATGAATGGGATGGCGACATCAAGAGTAACCCAGTTTTGGGACCGGCAGAGAACATAACTGAGAAGGAAGTTGAGGAAGCGATTAAACCAATGAAGAGCAGAAAAGTGGGAGGGCCGACGGGAGTTGTGGGAGATATGTTGAAGGCAGTGGGAAGTTGGGGTGTGAAGAGAATGACAGAGATCTGTAATCTGGTGGTGAAAGAAGGCCGCATTCCAGTGATTTAGGAACTGAGTACCCTCGTCTTTCTATGCAAGGGGAAAGGTGACCCTCTGGACTGTGGCTCATATCGAGCGATAAAGTTATTGGAGCATGAAATGAAGGTATTGGAAAGGGTGTTGGAGCGGAGGATAAGGAATAAAGTGAAGATCGACGAAATGCAGTTTGGATTTATGCCAGGCAGAGGAACGACAGATGCGCTTTTTATTGTAAAACAGTTACAGGAGAAGTACATGGAGAAGAGGAAGAAGTTGTTTCTTGGGTTTGTTCATCTGGAGAAAGCATTCGATATGGTTCCATGCGAAGTAGTGACATGGGCATTGAGGAAGTTAGGAGTGGAGGAATGGTTGATCAGAGTAGTGATGGCAATGTACGAGAGAGTGTGCACAGCTGTAAGAATGAAGAACGGGAACAGTGGTGAGTTTGAGGTGAAGGTGGGAGTGTGTCAGGGGTCGGTACTTATTCCACTACTATTTGTAGCTGTGATGGAGGTGCTGGCTCGGAATGTAAAGGAGTGTTTACCATGGGAGTTGTTGTATGCAGATGATCTGGTGTTGATTGCGGAAAGTATGGATGGACTGAAGGAGAAGATGAACAAGTGGAAGGAATGTATGGAGACAAAAGGTCTGAAGGTGAATATCGGAAAAACGAAGGTGATGGCAAGTGGTAAAGCATGTTGTGAGGTGGAAAGAACTGGGAAGTGGCCGTGTGCTGTGTGCAGGAAGGGTGTCGGAATGAACTCCATTCAATGTGCAATGTGCGCTGAGAGGGTTTATCAAAAATGTAGTGGTCTGAGAGGGTTATTAACCAGTGTGGCAGCTACATTCAAGTGTAAGGTGTGCACAGAGGGAGCTGCAGATGGAAGAAATGTTGAGTTGGATCTTGGAGACGGCATGAAGCTGGAAGATGCGAAAACATTTTTCTACCTAGGAGACATAGTGAATGGAGAAGGTGGATCAGACACGGCAACGGTTGCTGGAGTGACATGTGCATGGAAGAAGTTTCGGGAACTGAGTGGCGTGCTGACAAGGAGGGGGGGAGGGGGGTGTTGTTGAAGCTGAAGGGAAAGGTGTATGCTACATGTGTGAGAAGTGTTTTGATTTATGGGAGCGAGATATGGGTAATGAACGTAGATCAGCAACGAAGTCTGGAAAGGGTGGAAATGCGAATGGTTCGGTGGATGTGCGGAGTATCGTTGAGAGAGAGGAAGACGAATGATGAATTGCGAAAGATGATGGGAATCGAGCCTGTGATGGATGCTGTGAAGAGAAACAGGTTGAGACGGTTTGGTCATGTGTTGAGGAAGGATGAAAGTGACTGGTTGAGAAGAGTGATGGAAATGAATGTAAAAGGAAGTAGAGGATTGTGAAGACCGAGAAAGACTTGGCTAAAGGTGGTGGAAGAAGAAATGCGGCAAGGGGGTTAACAAGGGGAGATGCAGAAAATAGGGCAAAATGGAGAAGATTGTCATGGGAACCGCAAGGCTAACCCCCACTCTAGCAGGGAAAATGGCCTTAAAATGACTGTTGGTATGTCATTACCAACAGGTCATCCTGTTCCCTTTATACAGGTTGGTATGTCATTATGCGTTGGAGATGGGAAGAGAGGCCCTCCACTCATAAGAAGATAATTCATGGGCAGTGAATGCAGGCTCAAAAGCACACCATCCAAGTGTGTGCTATAATTTACCTGTCATGCTGGGGTTTTGAGATGAGGCAGCGTTATGTCCCAAAGGGGCCAAAGAGTGTCAAAATAAGAGTGCCCAGGACGAAAAGTGTCATAATAAAAGTCCCTTCGAGAGGGATTGTGGGGGCAGGGTGACGCAATGGGCCACCAATTGGCAGCCCGAAAAACACCCTCGAAAAGCCCCCATCCTCGGGCGGGGCCTTACAGAAAGGCCTAGGACTTTGTTCGCCGCTCAGCACATGTTCATCGCTCTCTTTGCATGTGGCTTGCCGGCCGGTTTCGCTCTCTGCACATGTTCATCACTCTCTCTGCTTGCTGCCGGACTTTCATGCCTCTGAATGTGTTCACATCACTCTCTCTCAGGCCTCTGCACGTATTTACGACACTCCCTCTCTGCACATGTCCATGACGCTACCTCGTGGCCTGCCGGCCGGTTTCTCTTTGTGCACGTGTGTATGACCGGACTTTCTCTGCACGTGTTCACGACACTCCCTCTCTGCACGTGTTCATGACGCTACCTTGTGCTTGACTGCCTGCCCGTGTTGAAACTGGTGATTACCTGCCCGTGTTCGTGCTGGGACTGCCTCTTCGCGCTCGTGCTGGGGAATGCCGTTTGCCGGTGTAGTGCTCGTTGATGATGACAAGACAAGGTCGTTGCAGTGGAAGAGCATCCTGGTGGCTGGTAACATCGTAACCATTTTGCTGACAGGATCCCAACGTTTGTTTCCACGTGAATATGTGATGGGCGCCCTTGTCGTGTTTATTTGTAGTGATCATCATAAGGCATAGGTTAAGCTAAGTTTCTGCTTCTTGTCCCTTTTTCTTTCCTATCGCTAAGTTCCACTGTACATACGTGCAAAGAAATCAAACTGTTAAACGTATATTTTCCAACTGTCCTTGAATGTCCTTTCTTTCATTGGTCCGCCATGTTGCGCAGTTCGCACCCAGAGGAGGATTGGCTGAAACAAAATTAGCATCGGCCCGGCGGGTACCAAACGGTTGCGCGGCCATCCAAATTTCCATCCAGGAACACGAGTGGTACACCGCCGGAGGGTACATTCCCTGGTTGGAACAGTCACGTGGTACAGGTAACCGGTGTCAGACGGTTGGACCCTGCTATCCCTCGACGGACCAATTTGCGTTCGTAGTTGCTGATTCACAACCTGCCGAAGTACAAAGTTATTCGTGCGTGGCAGCCTCAGGTCCGGTACGTTATGGAGGGAACGGAGGCAAACCCCCTCATAGTAGACCCGAACCCCGCGGCCATATATATATAAAAAACATAATGAATGTTGTTATAATGTTTTTAAAAATAATGTTATCTCAAAATGTTATTTTCCATCACCATGCGTATGAGCTCTCAGAAATATGAAAACGTGTATTTCTCAGACACATTAAATGAATGGTCCTTAAGACCTTCCCTGGTGCCCAATCTTAAGACCTCACCTCACTTCCACTTCCGGTCCCTTGAGCAAGGTCGCGACTTCGACCTCTGCACGGCATCAAAGTTTAAGTGTTTTCCAATTTGTGTCTTTGTCAAATTTCCGCTCGTTTTGTTATTGTGTATGTGTTACTGTGTGTTTTGAGTTAATCTTGGTTTGCATTTCGTGCAAACTTGATTGTAATTAAATCGTTTTCTGTTCGCACGGCGTGCGCAGCCTGGTATCTTGAGGCTTCCCTCTCCCCGTCGGTGTTTTGTGAATTTAAGTTCTTTCCTTCACTGTATTGCTTATTTCTTAGATTTTCTCTTTTCCCCCTAACTTTCCCGAACATCTACCCTTTGTCTAACGTTTTAAATACAATATATATATCTATCTATAATTCCAGTAATCTCTGTACGTTTGTACGTCTGTACGTCTGTACGTTTGTCTGTGACCGCTGTTTCTCGACAACTACCGGTCCGATATACTTGAAACTTGCCAGGTATATTGCTGGGGACCCGAGGATGTGCCTTTTCAAGGTTTGAAATTAATCGGACAAGTACTTACCGAGCTATGGCGATTTAGCCGTTCGCCGTTCGCTTTGCCGTTGCGAATGGACCAAACCATTCATGTAAATAGAGGGGGGGGGGGTTCTGTGGTCGTTCGCTTTGGCTTTGCGAATGGACCAAACCATTCATGTAAATAGAGGGGGGGGTTCTGTGGTCGTTCGCTTTGGCTTTGCGAATGGACCAAACCATTCATGTAAATAGAGGGGGGGGGTTCTGTGGTCGTTGCGAATGGACCAAACCATTCACATCGAATCATCGAATCACATCGAATGGACCAAACCGTTCGCTTTGGACCAAACCATTGCATGTAAATAGAGGGGGGGGGTTCTGTGGTCGTTGCGAATGGACCAAACCATTCATGTAAATAGAGGGGGGGATATAATTTTAGATATAGATATAGTACGGGCATGCCCTAGTCTATCTATAATTCCAGTAATCTCTGTGTGTTTGTATGTGTGTATGTGTGTGTGTATGTTTGTCTGTGACCGCTGTTTCTCGACAACTACCGGTCCGATATACTTGAAACTTGCCAGGTATATTGCTGGGGACCCGAGGATGTGCCTTTTCAAGGTTTGAAATTAATCGGACAAGTACTTACCGAGCTATGGCGATTTAGCCGTTCGCCGTTCGCTTTGGCGTTGCGAATGGACCAAACCATTGCATGTAAATAGAGGGGGGGGGGGGTTCTGTGGTCGTTCGCTTTGGCTTTGCGAATGGACCAAACCATTCATGTAAATAGAGGGGGGGGGGGGGGTTCTGTGGTCGTTCGCTTTGGCTTTGCGAATGGACCAAACCATTCATGTAAATAGAGGGGGGGGGGGTTCTGTGGTCGTTGCGAATGGACCAAACCATTCATGTAAATAGAGGGGGGGGGGGGTTCTGTGGTCGTTACTGCCACGTGGTTTCAAAGTTTTTTTTTGTTGTTGTTGTTTGCACGCATGTTTTTTTGCACCCACGTACGGGCACGCCCTAGGATGTTTACACACACACACCCCTACACAAATTTTTTTTTTTTTTTTTTTTTTGGCAAGGAACGGGCACCCACGTACGGGCACGTCCTAGCTTATATATAGTACGGGCATGCCCTAGTATATACAATTACGTGAAAAAGTAACTACACCCCATGTAAAGTTTTGACTTTTTCAACATATTTCAACATACAGCTATTTGATCTTCATTTCAACAATATTGATAGATAAAGGTGATATCATATAACAAATATCATGAAACATTTACATTTTGTAGTCCATTGTATAATTTAAATAAACATAAATGCAAATTTCGCATGTGGAAAAAGTAAGTACACCCTTGGCTCTAATAGGTGGTATTGCCCCCTTTGGCAGAAACAACCTCAAGTATGCGTTTCTTATAACTGTCTACCAGTCTCTGACATCGACTGGGAGAAATTTTTGCCCACTCCTCCATGCAGAATTCTTTCAGATGTGCAATGTTTGAGGGGTTTCTTGCATGCACAGCCCGTTTCAAATCCCCCGAAAACATCTCGATGGGATTTAGATCCGGGCTTTGACTTGGCCATTCCAGAACCCTCCATTTCTTTCTTTTCAGTCATTTCTTGGTGGATTTACTGGTATGTTTATGGTCATTGTCATGTTGCAAAGTCCACCTTCGGTTGAGCTTCAACTTTCCAACAGATGGCCTCACATTATCCTCAAGCACCCTCTGGTACAATGAAGAATTCATAGTGGATTCTATGATGGTGAGCTGCCCAGGCCCTGATGCAGCAAAGCTGCCCCAAACCATAATATTTCCACCACCATGCTTTACAGTTGGTATCAGGTTCTTGTGGTCAAATGCTGTCTTTGGTTTTCGCCAAACATGTCTTCTGGTACTGTGGCCAAATAGCTCTACCTTTGACTCATCTGTCCAGAGCACATTGTTCCAGAAGTGCTGGTCTTTGCCTCGGTGTTCATTGGCAAACTTTAGTCTTGCCCTGATGTTCTTTCTGGACAGCAAAGGTTTCCTCCTGGCACACCTCCCATGTAGATCAAATTTGTGCAGCCTCTTTCTAATGGTAGACTCGTGCACTTTGACATCAACAGTGGCAAGACCTACCTGTAGGTCCCGTGATGACATTCTGGGGTTCTTAGAGACTTCTTTCAGCTTCTTGCGGTCTGCTCTCGGGCTGAACTTGCTGGGCGGCCTGGTCTGAACAAGTTGGCAGTTGTTTGGAATCTTCTCCACTTGTAGATGATCTTCCGGACAGTCAAATGATTGATTTCAAATTGTTTGGAGATCTTTTTAAATCCCTTCCCAGATTCGTAGGCATCTATAACCTTCTTTCTGAAGGCCTCAGAGACCTCTTTTGATCTAGGCATGGTGACACCGCACACTTCAGCAACAAAGAGCAAACCAAACTAAATGTCTGAGGTTCAAATAAGACAGGTTCCTCCAAGATCCTCTCTAACGATGTTCTAATCATTTGCACCTGAGCTGGTGCACCTGATTCTCATTTTAGGTATTTGAAGTCGTGATAAATGTAGGGGTGTACTTACTTTTTCCACATGCGAAATTTGCATTTATGTTTATTTAAATTATACAATGGACTACAACATGTAAATGTTTCATGATATTTGTTATATTATATCACCTTTATATATCAATATTGTTGAAATGAAGATCAAATTTCAGCTGTATGTTGAAATATGTTGAAAAAGTCAAAACTTTACATGGGGTGTACTTACTTTTTCACATGACTGTATATATATATATATATATATATATATATATATATATATATATATATATAATTTCCTTCTCTTCCCCACCCCCTTTATCTCCCTTTTTTCCACCTCTTCCTGCCATTTCCAGCCATAACTTGGCTTTCAAATTCTAGTTTAATCCATCTCATTTAAACCTTTCTCCTTTCTCTGATCCACGCCCTCACATCAGAGACTTTTCAAAGATTGTTTTTCACGGTTTTGTTTAAATATGTTTAAACTTTCCCCTCCAGTGTTTTATTCAGTGGTATATTACAACACGTTGTTTTTCTCCCAATTTATAATTGCTTTTTTTGAATTTCCTCTTCAAATCATTCCACTTCAAAAAAAAATTCAATCTTGGAAAGTCATTCCTCCCTACATTCTCTAAACTCACCTTCATTCCACCCCTCCTCTATCGTTCTCAAACGGATCTCTGACTTGAAAATCACAATAAACCCAGGTTGGAATAAATGTTCGTTTTTCATCAATCGTCCACTTTCTAAACTCTCCCCTCACCCCTCCCCTTCTAAACTCCCCCCTCACCCCTCCCCTTCAAATCTTCCCCCTCACCCCTCGCCTTCAAATCTCCCCCCTCACTCCTCCCCTTCAAATCTCTTCCCCAGCAATCTCTCTCCAAATCTCCCCCCTACCACCTCCTCCTCAAAACTGCCTCCTCCCACTTCCTCTCCCTTCCATCACATACCTCTACCTCCTACAACCTTCGAATATGCTCTGCACCCCCTCAAACAACACATCACTGTGCCTCTTCCCATCACCATCAAACCTTTTGTCCTCCTCAACCCCCCCTTTCTCCTACCTCTTCTGCAATCTCCGACACACTATCAACAGCTCTCCCTACCTCCCCCTCTCACTCCTCATCTTATCCGACCACTCCCCTCCCCTGTCATGTACCCGATGCTCCCCTTCCCTCTTCCTTAACGGTATGCACCTCAAACATCCGGGGCCTTCACTCACACCTGACTGATCTCTCCATACAGGTTGCTGCTGACAAACCAGATGTAATCTGCTAAACAGAACTTTTCTCCTTCAAGATGTCTCTGATTCTTTAATATCTCTTCCTGGTTACTCCCTCCTCCGGTATGATAGACCTGAGCCTCGTCCTGGTGGTGGGGTTGCTATCTTTATCAAAAACTCTCTTCCTCACACTCCTTGTACTGCCCTCTCTCCACTACACCCACAGGAGTACCTCTGGCAATGGCTTCCTCTCCGCTCCCACCTTTTGTTCATATGTGTTCTGCACCGTCCTCCAAACAGTGATGACTCCATTTACATCTCCCTGTTTGGCAACATGGACCAACTTCTATCCACTCATCCCAACTCTCTCTTGCTTATATGTGATGACTTCAACTGTCATCATGCCAGCTGGCTGGGCGTGGGTTCCTCTCTCACCAGCCACGGCATCTCAGCAAAGAACTTCTGCGACTCACTGAGACTGACACAATCTGTCAATTTCCCGGCCCAGATCTCAGTCAATGGAATATCTTCTCTTCTAGACATGGTTAGGACTAAATTCCCTGCAAATATCTGCTGCTCTTCTTCTGCTCCAATCGATTCTTCTGATCATTTCCTTGTTAAAGTGGATATCTCTCTGGCCATTCTCAAAGGTCCTCCTCAGTGCTGACGAGTCTGGCATTTCACTCAGGCTGACTGGCACGGTCTTCAAGAGGCCATCAATCATCTGGATTGGTCTCCCAGCTCTACTGCCTCTGACATCAACTCTTCCTGGGAATTCTGCCAAAGTAAATTGTTCTCTCTCATGCACAGATTTATCCCATCTCGTGTTCAGTTGTCATACCCTTCCTCCTGTCCATGGCACACTGGAGCTTGTGGTGAGGCAGTTGCCATGAAACAACTTGCCTTCACCTCATGGAAGGCTAATCCAACTGAAGGAAATCTCAGTTCCTTTCACAAAGGTCGGAACAAGTGTGTGTCTACCCTCAGGAGAGCCAGGAAACAATATCTCTCCACTCTAAAGACCGAACTCTCAAATCTGTCTCCCTCCTCCAAAGCTTGTTGGCATCTGGTCAAACCTGTTTCTGGTGTTTGTCCCCTCCTCCATCCTTACCTCAAACGGCTACACAGCTGACACCGCACGTGAAAATGCCGAATGCCTCAACTCTGTGTTTGCCGAAAAATGTTGGGTCCCAAACCCATCTCTCTCTGTACCTACCTTTCCCAATCGAACCCAGCTGCTCCAGGACTCTGTGTCCTTCTCTCCTGATAAGGTGGAGAAGTTTTTGTCAAACCTCGACTCTGATTCTACAACTGGACCAGACGGCATCAGCCCATGGGTCCTAAAATCCTGCTCTGCCACTGTATCTCTCCCTCTCTCTGTTCTCTTCACCCTCTCTTTTGCTCAAGGTCATCTGCCATCAGCTTGGAAATTAGCCAACATTACCGTTTTACACAAAAAAGTGCAAAAACAGATCCTTGCAACTACAGACCAATCAGCCTGCCCCCAATAATCAGCAAGGTCATGGAATCAATCATCGCTTCTGACATCAAATCCTTCCTCTTCTCCAATGGCTTGATCTCGGATCATCAATTTGGATTCAGACCAGGTCATTCTACTCTGGACATGCTGCTTCTGCTGTCTCAACAATGGATGGAGGTCCTCAATGCGAAAAAGGAAATCAGAGCTGTCTCACTTGACATATCACGGGCCTTCGATACGGTCTGGCACCCTGCTCTGCTCTTCAAACTCTCCTCCTACGGAATCCATGGAAATCTCCACGCATGGTTTGCGGACTTCCTCTCTGGTCGTAATCAACGTGTGGCCCTGAATGGCTTTCTCTCATTTCCCCTTCCTGTTCTGGCTGGAGTTCCCCCAGGTAGTGTTCTGGGCCCTGTGCTTTTTCTGGTCTTCGTTTCCGGTCTTGCTGGCGACGGTTCGTTTTTTCGCAGGTCTCCACGCTCTCCATCGAAATCGAAGTTAAGTCATTGTTCCAATTTGTATTTTCGTTATAACTGTATTTCTTTTATGGTGTATGTACGTATATTGTCCCGTCAAAGATTTTCGGTGCAAATCTTTCATACCTGTATTGAAAATCGCGTTAATTCGTGTCGTCTCGAGGCCCTGTACAGTGTACACTGTACAACCTTGAGGCTTTGTTTTTCTCTCAGCGCCTGTCGTTTGTGATCCAATAACTTTCGTTCTCTGTTTTCGCAGTCTTTCCACCCCAAAGCCTACTTCCTTATGTAAATCTCAACTCAAAAAAAAAAAAAAAAAAAAGACATTACCTTCTCTGTGCTCATTCGTTTATTCTTTCTTATTCGTTCGTTCGTTCTTCGACCACGTGTTTCTCCCCCATTTCCCCAGATAGATTGTCAAATTTCAATTCGTTATTTTATCGTCCATGTGATATTGTTTGATTATAGTTAGTTTTGGTTTGAATTTCCTGTAACTCGTATTTAATTAATCGTGTTCTGCTCCTCGTGTGTGGCCTTGTACTGTAGTTGTACCCCCGTCGGTGTTTTGTTAACTTAAGTGTGTTTTGCTTGGCTCTTGGTTTTTTCCCTTCTACCCCGAACATAATACTGTCTAACGTTCTAAATCCCCACCCCCCCCCCCCCCAAAAAAAAAAAAAAAAACCAAAAACATTTATTTTATTTTCTCCACGTGTACTGTTGTCTCATCCTGTATTTTCTGTCCAGGTGTGCTGTTCGCCCCACCCCCATTATCTCCTTGCCATCCACCGTTTGCCCTGTTCACGTGACTCGTGGTGGTCCCTCTCGGCTCTCCCCCCGTTGGTATTTTTGTGCATATAAGATTGTTCATAGTTCTGTTTAAATATTTTTAAATATGTTTAACCTTTCCCCTTCTGTTTTTTATTCAGTGGTATATTACAACACGCTGTTTTTCTTCCTATTTAAAAGGCTTTTCTCAATTTCCTCTCCAACTCATTCCACTTCAAAAAAAAGAAATTCAATATCTTATACGTCTCCCTCACTACATGGTCTAAATTCACATTCATTCCATCCCTCCTCCATCATCCTGAACCGGATTGCTAACTTGAAAATCACAACAAACCCAATTTGTTATCAATGTTCGTCTTTCATTAATCATCCACTTTCTAAACTCCCCTCTTGCCCCTCCCATCCAAATCCCCCCCCCTTGCACCTACACTCCGAAACTTCCCCCTTGCCCCTCCACTCTTAAACTCCCCCCTTGCCCCTCCACTCCTGAACTCCCCCCTTGCCCTTCCCCTCCTAAACTTCCCCTTTGCCCCTCCCCTCCTAATCCCCCCCCTTGCCCCTCCACTCCTGATCTCCCCCCTTTCCCCTTCCCTCCAAAACTCCCCCCTTGCCCCTCCCCTCCTAAACTCCCCCCTCACTCCTCCCCTTCAAAACTCCCCCCCAATCCCTCCCATTCAATTCTCCCCCCATACCATTCCTCTCCAATTCTCTCTCCTCCCCCCTCCTCCTCCAAGCTGCCTCCTCCCCACTTCGTCTCCCTTCTATCTCATACCTCCACCCCCCCAAACCTTCTACTTTCCTCTGCCCCCCCTCAAACAACCCCTCACTGTGCCGCATCCCTTCACCAGCAAACCTTTCATCCTCCTCATCCTTCCCTTTCTTGGAACTCTTCTGCAACATCTGAAACACTATCAACTGCTCTCCCTACCTCCCCCTCTCATCCTTCATCTTACCCTACTCCTCCCCTCCCCTGTCCTGTACCCGATGCTCCCCCTCTCTCTTCATTAATGGTATGGACCTCAAACATCCGGGGCCTTCGCTCAAACCTGACTGATCTCTCCATACAGGTTGCTTCTGACAATCCAGACTTGATCTGCTTAACAGAGACTTTCCTCCTTCAAGATGTCTCTGATTCCTTAATATCTCTTCCTGGTTACTCCCTCCTCCGGTATGATAGACCTGAGCCTCGGCCTGGTGGTGGGGTGGCTATCTTTGTCAAAAACTCTCTTCCTCACTCTCCTTGCACTGCTCTCTTTCCTCCTCACCCGCAGGAGTACCTCTGGTTACGGCTTCCTCTCCGCTCCCACCTTTTGTTCATATGTGTTCTGTACCGTCCCCCAAACAGTGATGACTCCATCTACATTTCAATGTCTGACAACATGGACCAACTTCTATCCACTCATCCCAACTCTCTCTTCCTCATATGTGGTGACTTCAACTGTCATCATGCCACCTGGTTGGGTGTGGGTTCCTCTCTCACTAGTCATGGCACCTCAGCAAAGGACTTCGGTGACTCACTGGGATTGACACAATCTGTCAATTTCCCGACCCGGATCTCAGCCAATGGAGTATCTTCTCTTCTAGACTTGGTTATGACAAACTTCCCTGCTAATGTCTGCTGCTCTTCTTCTGCTCCAATCGGTTCTTCTGATCATGTGCTTGTCAAAGTGGACATCTCTCTGGCCATTCTCAGAGAGCCTCCTCAGCGTCGACGAGTCTGGCATTTCACTCAGGCCGACTGGGACGGTCTTCAAGCAGCCATCAATCGTCTGGATTGGTCTCCCATCTCCACTGCCTCTGACATCAATTCTTCCTGGGAATTCTTCCAAAGCAAACTGATCTCTCTCATGCACAGATTTATCCCATCTCGCCTTCAATTGTCTTACCCTTCCTCCCGTCCATGGTACACTGAATCTTGTGGTGAGGCAGTTGCCCTGAAACAACTTGCCTTTGCCTCTTGGAAGGCTAATCCAACTGAAGGAAATCTCAGTTCCTTCCACCAAGCTCGGAACAAGTGTGTGTCTACCCTCAGGAGTGCCAGGAAGCACTATCTCTCCTCACTCAAGAATGAACTCTCAAACCTGTCTCCTTCCTCCAAATCCTGGTGGCGTCTGGTCAAATCCGTTTCTGGTGTTTGTTCCCCCTCCATCCCCTCCCTTACCTCAAATGGCCACACAGTTGACATCGCACGTGACAAAGCCGAATGCCTCAACTCTGTGTTCGCCTCGAAATCCTTAGTCCCAAACCCATCTCTCTCTGTTCCCACCTTTCCCAGTCGAACCCAACTGCTCCTGGACTCTGTGTCCTTCTCTCCTGACAAGGTGGAGGAGTTTTTGTCAAACCTCGACTCTGATTCTGCAACTGGACCAGACGGCATCAGCCCACGGGTCTTAAAATCCTGCTCTGCCGCTCTATCTCACCCTCTCTCTGTTCTTTTCACCCTATCTTTTGCTCAAGGTCATCTGCCAGCATCCTGGAAATCAGCTAACATTACCGCTTTACACAAAAAAGGTGCAAAAACAGATCCTTGCAACTACAGACCAATCAGCCTGCTCCCAATTATCAGCAAAGTCATGGAATCCATCATTGCTTCGGATATGAAATCTTTCCTCTTCTCCAATGGCTTGATCTCTGATCATCAATTTGGTTTCAGACCAGGTCACTCTACTCTGGACATGCTGCTTCTGCTGTCTCAACAATGGATGGAGGTCCTCAATGCCAAACAGGAAATCAGAGCTGTCTCCCTTGACATATCAAGGGCCTTTGATACGGTCTGGCACCCAGCTCTGCTCACCAAACTCTCCTCCTATGGTATCCATGGAAATCTCCATGCATGGCTTGCGGACTTCCTCTCTGGTCGTAGTCAACGTGTGGCCCTGAATGGATTTCTCTCATCTCCCCTTCCTGTTCAGGCTGGAGTTCCCCAAGGAAGTGTGCTGGGCCCTGTGCTTTTTCTGGTCTTTATCAATGATCTCTCTGACTCTCTGGAAAATCCTCTCTATCTCTTTGCTGATGACTCCACTCTCTGCCGCTCCATTCCTCTTCCCTCAGATCGGCAGTCTGCAGCCTCCTCACTCTCTGAAGACCTGGACAAAATCACAGACTGGTCAAACAAGTGGAACATGTCTTTCAATCCTGCCAAATCTCACTCTCTTACTATGTCTCTCCGAAAAGATCGACTGGACAACCCTCCCATCTACTTTCTCAACAATCCTCTCCAAGAAGTTCTGTCACTCAAGCTTTTGGGTCTCACTATCTGCCATGATCTTTCTTGGGAAAACCACATTTCCAAGCTGGCCTCCAAAGCCAGTCGCCGACTGGGCATCCTCCATCGTGCGAAGTCCTTCCTCGGCACACCTGAGCTCCTCACCACTTACAAGGCTTTCATCCGCAGCTCAATGGAATACTGTTCTCCCCTATGGGCTGGTGCTCCTGCCTCACACCTGGCTCGGCTTCACGCTGTTGAATCCAAAGCTTTCAAAATCATTGGAATCTCCCGCGATGAAGCTATCTCTGAGGGCCTTTCACTCACTCACCGCAGGCAGGTAGGTGGTCTTTCTGTCTTCTACCGACTCCTCTCCGGCCTTGCTCCCCCAGCTCTCTCTGTGCTCTGTCCCCCAAATATTCCTACAGGTCGCACAAGATCTGCCAGCAACCCTCTGATGGTTAAACTGCCGAAATCTCGGCTCTCTGCTCACCTTCACTCTTTCATTCCTCTTTTCTCCCGCCTGTGGAACAAACTCCCACACTCCCTTCAATCCCTCTCCTCCCTCCAGGTCTTTAAAACAGCTGTTCACCACCATCTCTTATCTTCCCCCATCCATAACCTTGATCTTTTCTACCCCCACTAATTCACCCCAGATCCACCTTGTTTGAAATTCCAACTTATTTCCTGGAAATCCTGGCAGTGTCCATATGTTTATACCTCTCCCACCCCCCCCCCTTCACATGCCTCCCCCCCTTCACATGCCTCCCCCCCTTCACATGCCTCCCCCCCAAAGCCCTCTCCCTCCCACAGATCTCTCGATGTCTCCATGTCTCTCGGTCCCTGCTCTCAAATGTTGTGTTTGTGTCCTTCCCCCTCTCTCCCCATCTTGTCTACCGCTCCCGATGTT
This sequence comes from Myxine glutinosa, assembly GCF_964187855.1. Taxonomy (NCBI): domain Eukaryota; kingdom Metazoa; phylum Chordata; class Myxini; order Myxiniformes; family Myxinidae; genus Myxine; species Myxine glutinosa. The sequence continues at coordinate 208,591,128 of NC_136264.1, forward strand.
ATTTGTTTTATGTGTCTGTTTGTCTTTCTGTGTGATTAATGTTCGCTCTTTCACGAGCCTCGATCTTGTATACAACAAAAAAAAAAAAAAAAAAAAAAAAAAAAACAAGAAAAAAAACAAAAAAAACAATGATCTCTCCGACTGTCTGGAAAATCCTCTCTATCTCTTTGCTGCTGAGTACACTCTCTGCCGCTCCATTCCTCATCCCTCAGATCGGCAGTCTGCAGCCTCCTCACTCTCTGCAGACCTGGACAAAATCACAGACTGGTCAAACAAGTGGAACATGTCATTCAATCCTGACAAATCTCACATTCTTACTATGTCTCTTTGAAAAGATCACCTGGAAAACCCTCCCATCTACTTTCTGAACAATCCTCTCCAAGAAGTTCTGTTACTCAAGCTTTTGGGTCTCACTATCTGCCATGATCTTCCCTGGGAAAACCACATTTCCAAGCTGGACTCCAAAGCCAGTCGCTGACTGGGCATCTTCCGTCATGCAAAGTCCTTCCTTGGCACACCTGAGCTCCTCACCACATACAAGGCTTTCATCCGCAGCTCAATGGAATACTGCTCTCCCCTCTGGGCCGGTGGTGTTTCCTCACACCTAGTTCGGCGTGACGCTGTTAAAACCAAAGCTTTCAGAATCATTGGAATCTCCTGCGATGAAGCTAACTCCGAGGGCCTTACACTTACTCACCGCAGGCTGGTTGGTGGTCTTTCTGTCTTCTACCGACTCCTCTCTGGCCTTGCTCCCCCAGCTCTTTCTGGGCTCTGTCCCCCAAATATTCCTACAGGTCGCACAAGATCTGCCTGCAACCCTCTTATGGTTAAACTGCCAAAATCAAGACTATATGCTCACCTTCACTCTTTCACTCCTCTTTTCTCCCGCCTCTGGAACAAACTCCCTCACTCTATTCAATCCCACTCCTCCCTCCAGGTCTTTAAAACAGCTGTTCACCACCATCTCTTATCTTCCCCCATTCCAAAACCTTGATGTTTTCTTTTTCTACCCCCGTTAATTCACCCCAGATCCACTTTTTTGAAATTCCGACTTCTTTCCTGGAAGTCCTAGCAGTGTCCATGTGTTTTATAGCTAACCCCTTCCCGTGCCTCCTCCCCCCAAGCCCTCTCCCTCCCACAGATCATCCGTTGTTCCTGTTCTCCACCGTTGTTGTGCTTGTGTGCTTCCCCCTCTCTCCCCATCTTGTCTCCCGCTCCCTTTATCTTATGTTTTATGTGTCAGTTTGTCTTTTTGTGATTAATGTTATCTCTTACACGAGCCTCGATCTTGTATACAACAAAAAACAACAAAAACAATCAAACAAAAAAACATTACAGTAGAGAACAGGACACACCTGCATTGTAAGCTATCAAACCGAGAAATGAGCGAATAAACGTTCTCCCTGCTCTCAAATGTTGTGTTTGTGTCCTTCCCCCTATCTCCCCATCTTGTCTACCGCTCCCCTTATTTTATGTTTTATGTGTCGGTTTGACTTTTTGTGTGATTAATGTTAGCTCTTTCACGAGCCTCGATCTTGTATACAAAAAAAAACAAAAAAAAAACGTGACATGCAGAACACTTACACTTTGAATGGGTTTTACTGCAAAGCACACATGTGTTTAATAATGCCTGGGCTATAGTGCGTATAATTGAAACATCATCATCGCAAACATCAACAACATTTATAGGCAACTTTGTGCTGACACCACGTGAGGCTCAAAAATTATTTTCCTCAAAGGGCCATCTCCATATTTTTGTACGAGCAGCCGTTGAGGGGAGGGGAATGGGAATGGAGAGGGGGAGTGGAGGAAAGCAATTCGACACTGGAATGAGAAAGAAAGGAAAGCTTGGAGGGTGGAGGTGTAAATTGTATTTCATTTAATCGTATGATCATTTCATCGTGACATCCTGATCTCTCGTAGGGCTGGAGGAAAACATAAGATGGTGATGTCCTGGCAGCTTGAAGTGCTGGAGGGAAGTGTGTGGGTAAACTTCCTCTGGAAATCAGTTCCTCAAACAGGATAAAAGAACAGAAAAACGGTTTTGGGCAGGAAGCATAAATTTGGGGAGTTTAATGAGATGGGGGTCAATGAATAATGCTTGCATTGTTGAGGATGTGAAGATGGTCGGAGTGTTGAGGGAGGTGAAAGGAGAGAGGCAGGAGGAGACGAGGTTTAAAAAAAAGGAAAGTCACTAACCTGTCTGTGATGTGAAAACAACAGGTCTTGTGCTTTTGTCTCATTGCAGGAGATGCCAATTATGTTGACAACTTTAGATTCTAAAATATACAGGAGGGACAGTTGTGACGCAGGGGCACCAGTCCATAGAGGAGAGCTGTCATGGACAAAGTAGGCTTTCCTACGAGAGGAAATACAATATTGGAAATTGTATTTCCAATAATCATTTAATCGTGACATGACCCAATAATCATTTCATTATGACATGTTAGTAAAGATTTTGTCACATAACCCAATAATAATTTCATCATGACATGTTAGTAAAGATTTTGTAACATGGCCCAATAATCATTTCATCATGACATGTTCGTAAAGATTTTGTAACATGGCCCAATAATCATTTCATCGTGACATGTTAGTAAAGATTTTGTAACATGGCCCAATAATCATTTCATTGTGACATGTTAGTAAAGATTTTGTAACATGGCCCAATAATAATTTCATCGTGACATGTTAGTAAAGATTTTGTAACATGGCCCAATAATCATTTCATTGTGACATGTTAGTAAAGATTTTGTCACATAACCCAATAATGATTTCATCATGACATGTTAGTAAAGATTTTGTAACATGGCCCAATAATCATTTCATCATGACATGTTGGTAAAGATTTTGTAACATAGCCCAATAGTCATTTCATCATGACATGTTAGTAAAGATTTTGTAGCATAACCCAATAATAATTTCATCGTGACATGTTAGTAAAGATTTTGTAACATGGCCCAATAATCATTTCATCGTGACATGTTAGTAAAGATTTTGTAACATGGCCCAATAATCATTTCATTCTGACATGTTAGTAAAGATTTTGTAACATAGCCCAATAGTCATTTCATCATGACATGTTAGTAAAGATTTTGTAACATAGCCCAATAATAATTTCATCATGACATGTTAGTAAAGATTTTGTCACATAACCCAATAATAATTTCATCATGACATGTTAGTAAAGATTTTGTAACATGGCCCAATAATCATTTCATCATGACATGTTGGTAAAGATTTTGTAACATAGCCCAATAGTCATTTCATCATGACATGTTAGTAAAGATTTTGTAGCATAACCCAATAATAATTTCATCGTGACATGTTAGTAAAGATTTTGTAACATGACCCAATAATCATTTCATCGTGACATGTTAGTAAAGATTTTGTAATATGACCCAATAATCATTTAATTGTGACATGTTAGTAAAGACTTTGTAACATGGCCCAATAATCATTTCATTGTGACATGTTGGTAAAGATTTTGTAACATGGCCCAATAATCATTTCATTGTGACATGTTGGTAAAGATTTTGTAACATGGCCCAATAATCATTTCATTGTGACATGTTGGTAAAGATTTTGTAACATGGCCCAATAATCATTTCATTGTGACATGTTGGTAAAGATTTTGTAACATGGCCCAATAATAATTTCATCGTGACATGTTGGTAAAGATTTTGTAGCATGGCCCAATAATAATTTCATCGTGACATGTTGGTAAAGATTTTGTAACAGGGCCCAATAATCATTTCATTGTGCCATGTTGATAAAGATTTTGTAAAATGGCCCAATAATCATTTCATCGTGACATGTTAGCAAAGCTTTTGTAACATGGCCCAATAATCATTTCATCATGACATGTTGGTAAAGATTTTGTACAATGGCCCAATAATCATTTCATCGTGACATGTTAGTAAAGATTTTGTAACATGGCCCAATAATAATTTTATTGTGACATATCAGTAAAGATTGTATAACATGGCCCAATAATCATTTGATTGTGACATGTTAGTAAAGATTTTGTAACATGACCCAATAATCATTTCATCGTGACATGTTAGTAAAGATTTTGTAATATGACCCAATAATAATTTAATTGTGACATGTTAGTAAAGACTTTGTAACATGGCCCAATAATCATTTCATTGTGACATGTTGGTAAAGATTTTGTAACATGGCCCAATAATCATTTCATTGTGACATGTTGGTAAAGATTTTGTAACATGGCCCAATAATCATTTCATTGTGACATGTTGGTAAAGATTTTGTAACATGGCCCAATAATCATTTCATTGTGACATGTTGGTAAAGATTTTGTAACATGGCCCAATAATAATTTCATCGTGACATGTTGGTAAAGATTTTGTAACATGGCCCAATAATAATTTCATCGTGACATGTTGGTAAAGATTTTGTAACAGGGCCCAATAATCATTTCATCATGACATGTTGATAAAGATTTTGTAAAATGGCCCAATAATCATTTCATCGTGACATGTTAGCAAAGATTTTGTAACATGGCCCAATAATAATTTTATTGTGACATATCAGTAAAGATTGTATAACATGGCCCAATAATCATTTGATTGTGACATGTTAGTAAAGATTTTGTAACATGGCCCAATAATCATTTCATCGTGACATGTTGATAAAGATTTTGTAATATGACCCAATAATCATTCAATTGTGCCATTTGGATAAAGATTGTGTAGCATGGCCCAATAATCATTTCATCGGGACATGTTAGTAAAGATATTGTAACATGGCCCAATAATCATTTCATCGTGACATGTTGGTAAAGATTTTGTAACATGGCCCAATAATCATTTCATTGTGACATGTTTGTAAAGATTTTGTAACATGGCCCAATAATAATTTCATTGTGACATGTTAGAAAAGATTTTGCAACATGGCCCAATAATCATTTCTTCGTGACATGTTAGTAAAGATTTTGTAACATGGCCCAAAAATCATTTCATTGTGACATGTTAGTAAAGATTTTGTAACATGGCCCAATAATAATTTCATCGTGACATTTTAGTAAAGATTTTGTAACATGGCCCAATAATCATTTCATTGTGACATGTTAGTAAAGATTTTGTAACATGGCCCAATAATCATTTCATTCTGACATGTTAGTAAAGATTTTGTAACATAGCCCAATAGTCATTTCATCATGACATGTCAGTAAAGATTTTGTAATATGACCCAATAATCATTCAATTGTGCCATGTTGATAAAGATTGTGTAACATAACCCAATAATCATTTCATCGTGACATGATAGTAAAGATTTTGTAACATGGCCCAATAATCATTTCATCATGACATGTTGGCAAAGATTTTGTAACATGGTCCAATAATCATTTCATCATGACATGTTGGTAAAGATTTTGTAACATGGTCCAATAATCATTCAATTGTGCCATGTTGATAAAGATTGTGTAACATTCCCCAATAATCATTTCATCTTGGTAAAGATTTTCTAACATGACCCAGTAAGCATTTCATGCTGGGTGTGCTGTGCACTTGGAATTGCTACGAACCCCATGTTGCTGCAATGGACCATGAAATATATTACTGTCCAAGCTCGCCTGCTGAGCATGCAAACTTGTACAATACATTGAAATGCCTTCCTTGTTTTACAACTAATGCTGTATTTTCTTGGAAAGTCCATTCCAGTGTCACCTTACTTTTCCCTGCCAAACATATCAAATTGCATAATGGGCACTAAAGAATACCAAAAAAGTCTGCTTGTTTAAAATTGATAACGTTTCACAATGTCTGCCCTCTAAATGCCATTTGGAATCGTTATTTATTTTATGAGACATTTGGCCAGCGAGGGCGGGCAGGATGGCCAAGCGGTACACACAATCGCCTCTGAGCTGTCCAGCCTGTGTTTGAATCCCGACCCAGCTATAAACAAGTAGGGTGATTCATCAATGTGTGTCCTGTCTTTTCCAGATCCCACGATGTCCTGGGTGAAGAGTAGGCGAGCTATCGCCGGCACCGTGAACAAATTACTAATTCCTGCCCCAAATAGTGCTGGAGGTGCAATGGCAAACCACCTAGTGGAATCCTTGCTAAGACATTTAATGATGTGCAGGATTTGTACAAATAAAACATTAATAAATATGGTTTTCAATATTGCACAAGAGTCTGTGCTAGCACATCTATCTGTTGGAAAGTTGTCCTAGTTTTGACATATACAGTCACGTGAAAAAGTAAGTACACCCCATGTAAAGTTTTGACTTTTTCAACATATTTCAACATACAACTATTTGATCTTCATTTCAACAATATTGATAGATAAAGGTGATATAATATAACAAATATCATGAAACATTTACATTTTGTAGTCCATTGTATAATTTAAATAACATAAATGCAAATTTCGCATGTGGAAAAAGTGAGTACACCCCGACATTTATCACCACTTTAAATACCTAAAATTAGAATCAGGTGCACCAGCTCAGGTGCAAATGATTAGAACATCGTTAGAGATGATCTTGGAGGAACCTGTCTTATTTAAACCTCAGACATTTAGTTTGGTTTGCTCTTTGTTGTTGAAGTGTGCGGCGTCACCATGCCTAGATCAAAAGAGCTCTCTGAGGCCTTAAGAAAGAAGATTATAGATGCCTACGAGTCTGGGAAGGGATTTACAAAGATCTCCAAACAATTTGAAATCAATCAATCGACTGTGCGGAAGATCATCTACAAGTGGAGAAGATTCCAAACAACTGCCAACTTGTTCAGGCCAGGCCGCCCCAGCAAGTTCAGCCTGAGAGCAGACCGCAAGATGCTGAAAGAAATCTCTAAGAACCCCAGAATGTCATCACGGGACCTACAGGTAGCTCTTTCCACTGTTGATGTCAAAGTGCACGAGTCTACCATTAGAAAGAGGCTGCACAAATTTGATCTACATGGGAGGTGTGCCAGGAGGAATCCTTTGCTGTCCAGAAAGAACATCAGGGCAAGACTAAAGTTTGCCAATGAACACCGAGGCAAAGATCAGCACTTCTGGAACAATGTGCTCTGGACAGATGAGTCAAAGGTAGAGATATTTGGCCACAGTACCAGAAGACACGTTTGGCGAAAACCAAAGACAGCATTTGACCACAAGAACCTGATACCAACTGTAAAGCATGGTGGTGGAAATATTATGGTTTGGGGCAGCTTTGCTGCATCAGGGCCTGGGCAGCTCACCATCATAGAATCCACCATGAATTCTTCATTGTTCCAGACGGTGCTTGAGGATAATGTGAGGCCATCTGTCAGAGAGTTGAAGCTCAACCGAAGGTGGACCTTGCAACATGACAATGACCCTAAACATACCAGTAAATCCACCAAGGAATGGCTGAAAAGAAAGAAATGGAGGGTTATGGAATGGCCAAGTCAAAGCCTGGATCTAAATCCCATCGAGATGTTGTGGGGGGATTTGAAACGAGCTGTGTATGCAAGAAACCCCTCAAACATGGCAGATCTGAAAGAATTCTGCATGGAGGAGTGGGCAAAAATTTATCCCAGTCGATGTCAGAGACTGGTAGACAGTTATAAGAAACGCCTACTTGAGGTTGTTTCTGCTAAAGGGGGAAATACCACCTATTAGAGCCAAGGGTGTACTTACTTTTTCCACATGCGAAATTTGCATTTATTTTTATTTAAATTATACAATGGACTACAAAATGTAAATGTTTCATGATATTTGTTATATTATATCACCTTTATCTATCAATATTGTTGAAATGAAGATCAAATAGCTGTATGTTGAAATATGTTGAAAAAGTCAAAACTTTACATGGGGTGTACTTACTTTTTCACGTGACTGTACAGTTGGACCCCACTATTTGCGGTTCCGCGTATTCGCGGTTGATAAAACGCGACCTGAATCTTGATTCGCGGAAAAGTGTTCCGCGTATTTGCGGTATTTCTTTTCCTATTCATGGCAGTGTTCCACAAATTGTCGGATTTTCAGGGGGTGCAAAACAATTTGAATGAGCTGCTAGCTTGACACATTTATAAAACCCATCTTTCACCAGCCATGCATAAAGCAGGTGGATATATGATAAAAAGCATCTTCTAAGGAGCCGCAAGCATGACCTGCTTCGACATTCACTGCTGTGTGCTTTGCGTTTTCATGGCTTTCGCGGCCGTGAATTTTAGCCGCACTATAATCAAGAGCTTTGCAGGATGTTCCACCAGCTGCATAACACGTCATCCGCACGAGTTACTGTACAGAATGAAAACACTCCACAGTATCTATTAGTGCAATTAGCTGTCTCCCTTTTTCGCAAAGAAACTTGCATGGCCTGCATTCATGGATTTTCATCGACATTCGCGGGCTTTGCCTCACCATTTCCGGGATTATTGCCAACATTCGCGGTATTTGCCTCGCCATTTTCGGGATTATCGCTGACATTCGCGGGATTTGCCTCGCCATTTGCGGGATTTTTGCCGACATTCGCGGGATTTGCCTTGCCATTTGCGGGATTATCACCGACATCCGCGGGTTTTTTCTCACCATTTCCGGGACTTTCATCGACCTTCGCAGATTACCATCGATATTCTCGGGATTTGCCTCACCATTAGCGGTTTGGTCCTCTCTATTCGCAGATTTTCGCGACTCGGGAACCTATCCCCCCTTTTTCCATTGAAACAAAGCCCACCTATTCGTGGTTTCCCGGCATTTTCCAGGAACATATCCCCCTGCGAATAGCGGGGTCCCACGGTATTTAGGATCAAATGTAACGTTATGGTGAAAGAACCATCTCAAGCTGCTCTTGCTCAGGTCTAACAAAGATCAACAATATAAACGTGCCTGTTTACTCAAAAAGTCTAAACTTCTGTAAAATAATTGTAAAGTGCTTGAAAAATAACATTTTTATCAAATTGAGTCATTGATTTTAATGCCAATTACGAGAGCACGTGGTCCAGACAAGGACACAAACTCAGCAGGAAAACAAACATGGAGGCACTCGACGAGATGTGTAAATACAGCGACAAATGAACACCAACAATTATCAAAATGTTCAGCGAGAATATTTTGGAATAGGTTTCCGCATCTTTCAAAAACGTCGATGAATAAATCTTGTGTTGTGCCAACAACGGATGGAGGGCCTCAATCTCAGAGTTGGAGTTCAGGGACGTCTGTGGACATATCTGGTGATGTCTGGTATCCCATCTTGCTCCACACTCTTCCTATGGCATCCATAGCCAATTACGCACATGGCTTCTTGACTTCCTCTACTGTCGTAACCAACGTGTGTCTCTCAACGGAATTCTTTCATCTTATCTCCCAGTCAAGGATGGAGTGACCCAAGACAGTGTTCTGGGCCCAGTCCTATTCCTGATCTTTATCAATGATCTTTTCGATTCACTGGAAAATCCCCTTTACCTATTTGCTGATGACTCCACACTCTGCGGTGACATCCCTCATCCTTCAGACAGGTAGGCTGCAGTCTCTTTCCTCTCGTCAGACCTTGACAAAATCACAAGATGGTCAAACACTTGGAATATGTCTTTCAATCCTGACAAATTTCACTCACTCACTATCTCTCTCGGAAAGGACCATTTGGCAACCCTCCTCACTCCATCTATCTGCTTTCTTAAAAGTCATGGGTCTCACTATCAGCCAGGATCTTTCTTGAGCAAACCAAATTTCAAAGTTTGCCTCCAAAGCCAGCTGCCGACTGGGCATCCTCCCTTGTACAAAAATCATTTGTTGGTACAACTGAACTCCTATCCACATACAATGCCTTTATCCGCAGGTTTTCGTGTTATATCCTTCACCCCGCTGCTCCTAGCCAAGGTTTCTGCAGGGCGCACACGGTCTGCCAGTAACCATCTCCTTGTTAAACTTCCAAAATCCAGACTCATTGCTCACCTCCACTCTTTCATTCCTCTTTTCTCCTGCCTCTTGAGGAGAACCTGCTTCAGAGTGCAAACGACCTTAGACTGCGGTGAAAATTTACGTTCCGACAGGACAATGACCCCAAGCATACAGCCAAAGCAACACTGGAATGGCTTCAGAACAAGAAGGTGAAAGTCCTTGAGTGGTCCAGCCAAATCCCAGACTTGAATCCCATTGTAATCCATTTAGAGGACTATCCTAAAACCCATTCTTTGCCAGAAATTGTAATCCATTCAGAGGATAATCCTAAAACCCATTCTTTGCCAGAAATTGTAATCAATTGAGAGGAAAATCCTAAAAGCCAATCTTTGTCAGAAAATGTAATCCATTCAGAGGAAAATCCTAAAACCCATTCTTTGCCAGAAATTGTAATCCATTTAGAGGAAAATCCTAAAACCCATTCTTTGCCAGTTGTGTTTTGGTAGTTGAACTTTCACCAATATGTTGACATTTCCCTCCACTTTCTCCATCCTTTCTGCCCTCTTCATTAACACTGACACCATCTGTTGGCCGCAAATTCTCATCTTCTGTATCCTGAAGTTAATATGGTGTCACTTGAGTAGATTGACCACACAACACCTCTAAAAAGTTGTGTGAAGGACAGACTCAAACACCAAAGGAAACTTGTTTTTCTTCAACTTAAAGTTACAAGGACATCTTACAAATGGCAAACGCATGTCAAAATGTCACGGAACTCTCAGAAGAAAGTTATAAAAGAACACTCCTACCCGCTAGATAAACCGCACCTATCGATCAATTACAACCAGTCCAACATATGATTGACTGCAGTGGTCATCTTCAACTGTAACCTCAAGCATCACCAAAAACAGCAAGTAAAGTTATAGCTCACAAACATCTCGAGAACCTGGTGCCGTGCATGCAAGGCAGACTCTAGTTTGTATCAACGTATAAAGTATCACTTGAGCGTGTTAACGAGGCCATTTTGGAGGATCGTCCGGTTACTATTCGTGAAACTGCAAAGGAATTATTGGATGTCAGTGTTGAAAGAGTGGAAGCAATCCTTTATTCTTACTTGGAATTCAAGATGGTGAGGGCAATGCATGTACTGTCTTTATATATTAAAAATGAGGCAGTTACGAGGGGATACGATAGAGATGTTTAGGATAATGAAGGGTATAGACAAAACAAAGGGTGTATATAGATAGAACAGAGAGTGATAGCACCAGAGACCAAAGCGTGAGAGTAAATATGACGAGAGTTAAGACGGTAGCAAGGCAGGGGTCTTTCACTCAGAGTAGCAAGGTAGGGGTCTTTCACTCAGAGTAGCAAGGCAGGGGTCTTTCACTAAGAGTAGCAAGGTAGGGGTCTTTCGCTCAAAGCAGCAAGGTAGGGGTCTTTCACTAAGAGTAGCAAGGTAGGGGTCTTTCGCTCAGAGTAGCAAGGTAGGGGTCTTTCACTCAGGGTAGCAAGGTAGGGGTCTTTCACTCAGGGTAGCAAGGTAGGGGTCTTTCACTCAGGGTAGCAAGGTAGGTGTCTTTCACTCAGAGTCACAAGGTAGGGGTCTTTCACTCAGAGCAGCAAGGTAGGGGTCTTTCACTCAGGATAGCAATGTGGGGGTCTTTCACTCAGAGTAGCAAGGTGCGGGTCTTTCACTCAGGGTAGCAAGGTAGGGGTCTTTCACTCAGGGTAGCAAGGTAGGGGTCTTTCACTCAGGGTAGCAAGGTAGGGGTCTTTCACTCAGAGTCGCAAGGTAGGGGTCTTTCACTCAGAGCAGCAAGGTAGGGGTCTTTCAATCAGAGTAGCAAGGTGGGGGTCTTTCACTCAGGGTAGCAAGGTGCAGGTCTTTCACTCAGGGTAGCAAGGTAGGGGTCTTTCACTCAGAGTAGCAAGGTGTGGGTCTTTCACTCAGGGTAGCAAGGTAGGGGTCTTTCACTCAGTGTAGAAAGGTAGGGGTCTTTCACTCAGGGTAGCAAGGTAGGGGTCTTTCACTCAGAGTCGCAAGGTAGGGGTCTTTCACTCAGAGTTGCAAGGTGCGGGTCTTTCACTCAGGGTAGCAAGGTAGGGGTCTTTCACTCAGGGTAGCAAGGTAGGGGTCTTTCACTCAGGGTAGCAAGGTAGGGGTCTTTCACTCAGAGTCGCAAGGTAGGGGTCTTTCACTCAGAGCAGCAAGGTAGGGGTCTTTCACTAAGAGTAGCAAGGTAGGGGTCTTTCACTAAGAGTAACAAGGTAGGTGTCTTTCACTAAGAGTAGCAAGGTGTGGGTCTTTCACTCAGAGTAGCAAGGTAGGGGTCTTTCACTAAGAGTAGTAAGGTAGGGGTTTTTCCCAGAGAGTAGCAATGTGCCGGTCTTTCACTCAGAGTAGCAAGGTAGGGGACTTTCACTAAGAGTAGCAAGGTAGGGGTCTTTCACTCAGAGTAGCAAGGTAGGGGTCTTTCACTCAGAGTAGCAATGTAGGGGTCTTTCACTAAGAGTAGCAAGGTAGGTGTCTTTCACTAAGAGTAGCAAGGTGTGGGTCTTTCACTCAGAGTAGCAAGGTAGGGGTCTTTCACTAAGAGTAGTAAGGTAGGGGTTTTTCCCAGAGAGTAGCAATGTGCCGGTCTTTCACTCAGAGTAGCAAGGTAGGGGACTTTCACTAAGAGTAGCAAGGTAGGGGTCTTTCACTCAGAGTAGCAAGGTAGGGGTCTTTCACTCAGAGTAGCAATGTAGGGGTCTTTCACTAAGAGTAGCAAGGTAGGGGTCTTTCCCAGAGAGTAGCAAGGTGCGGGTCTTTCACTCAGAGTAGCAAGGTAGGGGTCTTTCACTAAGAGTAGCAAGCAAGGTAGGGGTCTTTCACTCAGAGTAGCAAGGTAAGGGTCTTTCACTCAGAGTCTCCCTGGAAAGGCAGTATCAACATAAACAGTCGATAAGTTTAAATTGGAATTCGATAGGTAAATAGAAGCATTGGAGATAGAAAGGTGTAGGGATGTTGGCAGGATTTGTAGGTATCTTGAGTATGGATGGCCGATTGTGTGAGTCTGTGCAGAGTGTCATACCTGTGGGGTCTCGTCAATCGGTGGTGTGTGGTTGGTGTTGTATATTTCTCACCCAAGAACTGCCTTCACCCACCCCTCCCTCATTTCCTGAAAAGGGGGGGAGGGATAATTCAAAAAAAATTATAATTAAAATTATAGCCGGCGAAGCCGGTGTTGTCAATAAACGAGTACGTATTATGTTGAAAACCTGATTATGCCTAGGCTCGAGAATTCCGAACGCAGTGGACGCAGCCATCTTGCGGATGTGGAAGTATGCATAACAAATTTAAAACGTTCATTAGGAGTTTCTTTCACCCGTCGTCGTTTGATTCACAATCTTATGCACCTCCAATGTATTAATAAAATAATTTAAGACCAACATCGGCCCGCACGGGCCTGGTTATCTTCAACAAAACGCGTCACCAAACACCGGACCCAATGAGAGTCGAGCATTTGCAAAAACATTTCTAAAATGAAATCACTCAATGGTCGCCGCCATCGACCGGATGCGGAAGTTTGCATAAAACAATTGCGAAAAAGTTCAATAGGAGTTTGTTTCACCCGTCGTTTCTTTGATTCACAATCTAATGAAACCTCTAATTAGTAATTAAAATACGTTAAGACCAACCTCGTTATCTTCAACGAAAATCGTCATCAAACACCAGAACCAATGAGATTCGAGCATTTGAAAAAATATTATTACGCGTTTCGGAGGGTGAAAACGGCGTCAAATATTCTAACATTGACGAAGAATTATTTTTTAGAAATCTCGCGGCCGTATGGGATAGTTTTTCACGGCCAGAAATATGGTATAAGCGGTTTACATATTTAGTTTAGAAATACGGATAGTTTTTCACGGCCGGAAATATCCGAAGTTGAGACGGAATTCACCGAATTAATCACTGCAAGCTAACGTCTTCTGGTGGAGGAAGCTGCTGTGCCCGGAGAGAACCAGTCCTGCCAGCGACTGAAGTTAGAAGACTACACACATACTGTGAAAACGTATGTTAAGCCCAGTTCAAATTTCTTAAAATAGGCCTTAAGCTAGCACATCGTATCGTTACTTCCTTAAGCTTCTTGTGACATTTATTGTACTAGGGCATGCCCGTACTATATCTATATCTAAAATTATATCCCCCCCCCCCCTCTATTTACATGAAATGGTTTGCTCCAAAGCGAACGGCTTGCGAGTACGGTGACAATCCCCCCCCTCTATTTACATGAAATGGTTTGGTCCAAAGCGAACGGCTTGCGGAGTTTGGTAAAGAAATCGCCATAGCATGCACAAACGCGCAGGAAAGCGAAAGAATCGCAAATTAGTTTTAATTAGTTTTAAAACATCGTTTAACACCAACATAGCGGCAACATAGTTTGCCAACGTGAAATAAATGAATACGCTCTCAAATGTGCCGTCCGAGGCAGAGTCTGTTCGCCACGTTCGGCACACGTGATAGCTCGCTGCTCTCTGATTGGTTGAATCGTTTTTTGGACATAGCTCGGTAACTACTTGTCCGATTAATATGAAACCTTGAAAAGGCACATCCTCGGGTCCCCAGCAATATACCTGGCAAGTTTAAAGTATATCGGACCCGTGGTTGTCGAGAAACAGCGGTCACAGACATACATACATACATACATACATACATACATACACACAGAGATTACTGGAATTATAGATAGATGCAGGTATTGGGGAGGACTGTCTGCTTTTCTCTTTTACCAATTCTTACCAGGTACGGTACCTACTATACCTACCTACTACCAACTACCTACCTACCTACTACCAACTACCTAACCTACTGATGCCATGGTGATGGGTAAAATAGTGGCAAGAGGTATGCAGGTATTGGGGAGGACTGTCTGCTCTTCTCTTTTACCCTCGTCTTACCAGGTACGGTACCTACTACACCTACCTACTACCAACTACCTAACCTACTGATACCATAGTGATGGGTAAAGTAGTGGCAAGAGGCTTTGGCTTCGCCGGCTCATTGCGGCTTTGCAGTCGGTACTAGTAGCCGGCGAAGCCGGTGTTGTGAATGAACGTGTATTATGTTGAAAAGCCAGATTTTGCTGGATCCTTTGAGAATTTCGAAGCTTTGACGCACCAAATCGCTGCATGGGGGCCGCCATCTTGCGGATGCGGAAGTGTGCATAAACAATTGCGAAAAAGATCTATAGAGGCTTTGTCTTCGCTGGCTCATTGCGGCTTTGCAGTGGGTTCATATTAGCCGGCGAACCGGTGTTGTCAATGAACGCGTACGTATTATGTTGAAAAGCCAGATTTTGCTGGATCCCTTGGCTTGAGAATTTCGAAGCTTTGACGCACCAAATCGCTCAATGGAGGCCGCTATCTTGCGGATGCGGAAGTATACATAAATTGAAAAAAGTTCAATAGGAGTTTGTTTCACCCCTCTTTGTTTGATTCACAATCTTATGCACCTCTAATTTGTAATCAAAATACTTTAAGACCAACCTCGGCCCGCACGGGCCTGGTTATCTTCAACGAAAATTCGTCACCAAACACCGGAACCAATGAGATTCGAGCATTTGAAAAAATATTTAAAAAACCAAATCACTCAATGGAGGCCGCCATCGACCGGATGCGGAAGTATGCATAAAAAAATTGTGAAAAAGTTCAATCGGAGTTTGTTTCACCTGTCTTTGTTTGATTCACAATCCAATGCACCTCTAATTTGTAATTAAAATACTTTAGGACCAACCTCGTTATCGTCAACGAAAATCGTCACCACACACCAGAACCAATGAGATTCGAGCATTTGAAAAAATACTTCAAAAAAGCTTATTACGCGTTTTGGAGGGTGAAAACGGTGTCAAATATTCTAAAATTGACGAAGAATTATTTTTTAGAAATCTCGTGGCCGTAGGGGATAGTTTTTCACGGCCGGAAATATCCGAAGTTGAGACGGAATTCACCGAATTATTCAAGAAGTAAATTTTATCAATTTTAATCTCATCCAGAATGCAAATGGTGTCATTTTCGGTCTGAATTTGCAAAATTTTGTGAGCTGACCAATCAGCGATCAGCTTAGGTCAGCCAATCAGCGCCATCGACACGGTTTGATTAACGACAGTCACACATTGCCGTTGAAACGGCGCTATCGTCTGAACTGTCGGCACTGATGTTACTGCAAGCTAACTTCTTCTGGTGGAGGAAGCCGCAGTGCCCGGAGAGAACCAGTCCTGACAGCGACTGAAGTTAGAAGACTACACACGTACTGTGAAAACGTATGTTAAGCCCAGTTAAAATTTCTTAAAATAGGCCCTAAGCTCGCACATCGTATAGTTACTTCCTGAAGCTTCTTGTGACATTTATTGTATGTAGGTATTGGGGAGGACTGTCTGCTCTTCTCTTTTACCAAGTCTTACCAGATACGGTACCTACTACACCTACCTACTACCAACTACCTAACCTACTGATGCCATAGTGATGGGTAAAATAGTGGCAAGAGGCTTTGGCTTCGCCGGCTCATTGCGGCTTTGCAGTCGGGTACTCGTATATATGTCCCCCATTTTTATTTTAGCACCCATGAAAACACTTCATGAAAAAAAAAAAAGGCTTATACTTGGTCAGCACGCTTTCCCCTCACTGTGATCTTAAGCCACCATTTTGTTTGGGCCTGCTCAAAATTCCTTGCCTTGAAACCCCAATGACCTCTGATGGACTAATTATAACATATAATCGAAATTTGTGTTCGGATTTGAAGATCGGATCTTGTGGGCGAAATAAGTGGTGAAATCTGGATTGAAATCTGAAAATTACAAAAATAATGCCCAATCTTATTTATTATTATTCGTACCACAGCCGCTTCTGGCGGCCATTGTCAATAGAAAGCACATGCATGCAATGTATCTGTAAGCAATGATCTTGGGGGGTGGGCGGGGAGGGCACTACGCTACACCAGATGTGGGACTTCCAGTACACTGGAACTCGTTTCACCAACATTGGAAAGATGGCAGGCTGAGTCAACCCCACCTGGTGTTAATTCAATGGCTGACCAGGATTCAAAGTCAGGAACCTTAGGATCCCAAGCCACACCCTAAGCATTTAGCCAACACCAGGCATAGTGATTCGAATAAATAAGTGTATCTATTTGAGCGAGGCTGTCATCTCTCCTTCTCCACATTTAAACAAGAAAATGTGAAATTGCCAAAAGCATTGAACTCAACTTTTTCTACTGTTCGGACGATTATATTGAGTGAAGGAAAGAATAAGGAATTTGCCCAAAGTGTAACTTCATCGAGTGCATGAAAATATATAATTAACCAGTGGGATCACTACCAGGGCTCCCGCGGCCAATAGTGGGGGGGCCAATGTAGCAGATTGAAATGCCCGGTGAAATTGCTTGTTAATTTTTGGACACTGGTTGGGCTGTCTTTAGGGATGATATAAGTTCTAGAAAAAATATGTCTCCAATTGTTTCAAGTTCTTTATGGCGGCCATTTTGGATTTTCAAAATGGCGGATGTCGAAAACGTAAAATTCCATTATCTTGGCTTCTAAATGACCTAGAGTTTCGATTCTGGTGTCCAGTTGTACATTTTTGGGGATAGAGAATTGAATGAAACCTTCTTTAATAACCTACAAGGGATAAAAATAGGTTTTTATGGCACAGCCGAACCAGTGTCCAAAATCTAACTTAATGCACATCTATCTTAATTGTTATTTGTTATTTGTATGTTCCAGATTCGTGACCCTGAGCTATGATGGAGCCAAAAAGCAAGAAAACCAAGAAAGAAACTGATTTCACACTTTGCATTCAGTGCCAGGATCCCCAAGGTGCACTAGTGACTGAGCCAGCACTGGGCTCATATGCAAAGTTTCTCCAGTTCATCCAGGAGAGGGCACGATATGGTGATGCCGACTTCAAACAGATCAGCGAACGATTAAGCTGTTTCACTGCCACTGACTTGAGGAACAATAAAGCAAAGTGGCACCGGGCATGTTATGGATCTACATGCAACACTGCTCACCTGGAGCGTGCTAGAGTTCGCCACCAGAAAGCCTGCGAACATGGCGACACCCAGCATCTTCATAAGAGGTGTGGACGTCCTTCTTCTGCACCTGCCGCTGCAAGTACCTCAGGTTCTACGCAAGACGAGACTCTTCGCTTCACACGTTCATCATCAACTCCATTCAACAGAGACCTTTGTTTCTTCTGTCAAGAGGTCACTAAGGAAAGTGTACATGTTGTATGCACGTTCAACGCAGGTAAACAGCTGAAGAAAGCTGTTGAAGAAGGCAGCAACCACAAGTGGAAAGTTCAGCTGAGTGCTGCCATCAGTGCACATGATGCTCATGCGATCGACGTCAAGTATCATCTCCCATGCTGGGTGCAGAATGTCCAACGTGCTCCCAAGAGTGGGACATCAAGTGATGACAAAGAACACATACTGCAAGAAACTAATGTTATCAAAATAGCCGCAGACATTGAGTTTGTCAGCCTTGTTCGCTCTCTACTCCAAGCTGGTGAAATTCTCAACATGTCTGACCTGAAGTCGGTTTACTCCAGGATTCTTGACAATAATGGTGTGCACAATGTCCCATCACCTACTACCCAAGGCATGAAGGAGAAAATCAACTCTCACATTGATGACGTTCACTTCATGAAACCAAAACGTCGAAACGAGTCAGACTGTGTATTCTCCACTGCCGTGCGTGATGCAGCTGTCGAAGATGCAATGACGAAGACAAATGAAAAAAACATCGAACAACTGTTTGAGAGTGCCTCTGTTCTCCGCAGTGCCATTGCTTGTCAGAACAAGCACCCATGGCAATTTGAAGGAGAAATGAACACTGATGATGCTGAAAAGCATGTACCCAAAGTACTCTATGCTTTCCTCCGCTGGCTACTGGAAGGACCAGCCACGAGCATTGAGCCAGAGACTATGCGCTCAGCCACTATTCATCGAGATGTTATAACCATCAGTCAGAACATCATGTA
Organism: Myxine glutinosa; assembly: GCF_964187855.1. NCBI lineage: Eukaryota > Metazoa > Chordata > Myxini > Myxiniformes > Myxinidae > Myxine > Myxine glutinosa. The sequence goes on from NC_136264.1 coordinate 208,609,980, forward strand.
CGGCTACAAGTCAAAACGCCAAGTCACGTACAAGCCCAAAGAGCCAGATGCACCATTCCGCCATCGCTTAGAATGGCCACAGCAGCTTGCCGTTGCCATTGTAGTCCATCAGTCCACCAGAAACAAGAAGCTTCTGGATTTCCTGCATGGGTTCGGTCTGTCTGTTGATTATAGTCGGATCTTGCGGTTGGAGACACAGCTGGCCAACTCAGTCATAGAGTCTACGACAGAACAGGGTGTATACTTTCCAAGAACCATGCGCATAGGGACGTTTGTCTTCTTTGCAGTGGACAACAGTGACTTCAATGAAGACACACCTGATGGGAAGCGGACACTCCATGCTACAGCCTGGGCACTCTACCAACGACGGGAACATGCACCCTCCACAGATGAACATAGAACACTGACACTACATGACCGAAAGGCCAGACACCGCTCACTCAAGGTTCTGACTGCTCCAGACTTTGTTCCTTGCCAAGCACCAAACAAACAATCTGCCACAGGTACCACGTATAGCTTCAAGACACGGTCAAACCCAGATGTCACCAAGCCGTACTCTGCGACGGACACAGTGTGGCTACTTTCACGCACAATCATGCGAACAGCTGAAGCTGAGGACGTACAAGACGACATCATCCCACCAGATGACCAGCTGCAAGCTGCAGAACCCCAGCATGCTGACCCTGTTGGGTCACTCGTCCACGATCCAAAACAACCACCTGGCAGTAGGATCAAGCATCACGATATCCCAACTTGGACAGCCTACAACTCACTGCTCTCCTCTTCGAAGCCTCTGACAGAGGTCAACGCCCTGCCATTGGTAGCAGCACCAGCCCATGAATGGCAAACACTGATAACAGTCTTGAAACAGACACAGCAAATCAACTGCATGGTCATGGGTCCCGATAGGAAGACAGTGATCACCTTAGACATGGCCCTGTATGAGCGAGCCAAACAGCTGGAGATGACCAGAGATGACTGCAAAGGCAAGTGGGTACTGCGACTAGGGGAGATGCACACTGTGATGGCTGCACTGAGGGCTGCTGGGAATGCCATAGAGGACAGTGGTCTTGACGAGGCTTGGTCTGAGGCTGATATCTATGGCCCAACAACGACCAGACAAATACTGGAAGCCAAGCACATGAAGAGGGCTTTGGAGGCCCACATCACCACTGTCCAAGCCCTCTTCGACCTCTATGTGGACGAATTCTTCCAAGAGCATCCCCATCTGAGGGGCCCATGTACCCAGTCAGCACAACAGGTTGCCCAGAGCTGTCATCTACACAACCGAGAGGAGATGACAAGCGCGCAGAACAACATGCTAGCTGTCCTCGAGTCAAACGAAGTCCTGGAGGCCATGGCAAAGTTTGATGAGAGGAAAGAAGCCAAGAGTCCACTGTTCAAGTTTGTGCGACGCTACATGCGGATGATAATGCTGATATACACATTCATCCGTGCCACCCGTGATGGACAATTTGAGCTTCACCTGTCTTCACTGGATGAGATGTGCATATACTTCTTTGCACATGACAAACATAAATATGCCAGGCTGACTCCCCGGTACCTTGCAGAGATGAAGGCCCTGAAGATGACAGATCCAGGGATCTACCAAGAGTTCATGGATGGGAACTTCAGTGTCCATAAGAATGAAATCCCCTTCTGTGCTGTAGGTGTGGACCATGCACTGGAGCACATCAACAGGATCATGAAGGTGACAGGGGGTATTGTGGGCATTACCCAGAATGCCAGTGCCCGCGAAAGGTTCTTTCTGACAGCACTAGAGCTGAGTAGGCTTGCTGAAGAAGCCCGTCAGATGGCTGGCTCACAATCAGCTACACGCAAGGAGCACCACGACCTATCAACCACAGTCTGGGCTCGGCAGGAAGACAACATTCGTCGACTGAAGAATGTGATCAGAGAGTCCATGAATCCCATGACGCATGAGGGTGAAGACCTGACGACTATCATCACCAAGGTGGTGATGCCAGCTGAAGTACAGAAGGATGTCTGCAACCAAGATGAGATTGGTCAGAAAGCGTATAACACGTTTGTTGCAGAGCGCATCAACACAAATGAAATCAACCTTTGGGCCAGAATGGGAAAGGTCAAACTGAAGATGTGGAAGAGTGCCAGGAAAGCTGTGAAGCACAAACTGGCAGACAAGGTTGTAGAGCTGAAAGACGACAGGTCACTGTTTGCGCGCATGCTGATCGTGGCCCGCTCACGACCAGAGATCAACTTGAAGGATGCCATAGGTCAATATGAATTCACCGCGCTTCCACGAACCCTCTTTGCAATGGCTGGGACACTACTACCATGCACAGACAAAAGCAAGCTCATGAGCATCCTAGAAGATCTACCCAAGAAGTCAACTGGCACTGGTCAGCAGCCAGACGACGACAATCCTGAACATACTCCACCCCCTCCCAAGAAGGTGACTGTCATAGACGGCATGGCATTAGTGCAAGCAATGGGTAAGCCACAATGGGTCAAAACATGTGCCCAGTGGGCTGGCCATTTCAATGCAACACTGGACTGCAAGACCAACGGGTATGATGAAGTCCACCTCGTGTTTGACCGATATGATCTGCCAAATTCACTGAAAGAGGCCACACGGGAGAGGCGCCAAGGTGGCAAGCCGCCCACTGCTTACCACGTTCAAGACAGCACCCCGATTGGGAAACTGACAGCAAAACAGTTCCTGTCGCACACCAACACCAAAGATGAGCTAACTGTCTATCTGGCAAAGAAAGCTCTGTGTCACTTTGAGGGGACTACCAAGGTCTTCATCGTCACTTCAAGGCAGGATGTCTTCTCCAACTGCATGGATGTACAGCATCTCCGTAGCTCCCAGGAGGAGGCTGATACGAGGATCTTTCTTCACAGTCTAGATGCCGTCCGAAGAGGTGCAACACAGCTGTACATTCAGTCACCTGATACTGATGTATTCATCCTAGCACTCCACCGGTACCATGAACTATGCAAAGACACATACTTCATCACGGGTGTGGGGAACAAGAAGAGGCAAATCTCACTGGAACCAATAGTAAATGAACTTGGTGTCAGGAAGGCTGCAGCCCTACCAGGATTCCATGCATTCACGGGAGCAGACCAGACTGGTCGGTTTGCCGGCAAGGGAAAGCTCACATGTTGGCAAGCCCTCAATAGGTGCTCTGTTGAGGTGGTATCTGCGTTTCATGACCTTGGGGCCTCTGAGGAGCTGAGAGCTGACACAGAAAGTGACATTGAGGCATTTGTATGCCAGCTGTATGAGCCTCGTACTACAGTTGTGGATGTGGGCAAGCTGAGGTGGAGACTGTTTACCAAGAAACAGCTAGAGGCACAGAAGCTGCCACCAACACGGGGAGCTTTACATGAAGCCATTGCTCGTGCACATTTCCAGGCCATGGTGTGGCATCAGGCTGATGTACCGGACCCCCAGCTTCCACAACCAACAGAACATGGATGGAGAGCAGAAGGAGATCAGCTGGTGCCCATCACAACCAAGGACCCTCCAGCCCCAGCTGCCATCACACATCTAATCAAATGTAACTGCAAGAAGACCCAATGCATGTCTCACTGCTCATGCAGGTCTCAGCATCTCAACTGTTCTGAGATGTGTATGTGTGGGGCAGATGAAGAGGTGTGTGGTAACACGGGTCAGGAGCGCCCCATGGGAATCGATAACACTGATGATGAGGAGGATGGAGATCCTTCAATGTAACAATGAACACTGCCAACTAAAAATATTGCACAAAGACATTATAAGTGTACATTTGAACACTAAAGTCCAGCCTTTATGTGATTTAGAAGTGAAAATGATGGAAAAAAATATATATATGTGTTGGCATAAGTGCGTGAAAATCCAAGATGGCTGCCATAAGAACCCTTTTGATCATATGTAGGTGTATAAATGTGTGTTTATTGGATTAAGTATCCGCAAATATGTACATTTGGACACCAAAATTAACACTCTAGGTCATTTAGAAGCCAAGATAATGACAATTTCGGTTTTCAACAAACGCCATTTTGATAATCCAAAATGGCCGCTATAAAGAACTTGAAAAAAATGGAGACATATTTTTTCTACAACTTCTATCATCCCTAAAGACAACCCAACCAGTGTCCACAAATTAACATTTGAATTCAACGGGAAAACATTGGCCCCCCCACTACAAGCCTTGGTTCTCCGAGGGTTAGGAAGTCATAATAAATTAAATTAAAGATCAAATTAAAAGAACAATGAACATAACAGGAAGATTCGAATGAGTAAAGCAACGGGACAAGTGAACTCCGGGTTCAAGAGAGAATTGGAAAATATTGTAATAATATTTGAATTCATTTACTCTGAAAATTTTTGACTCAATTTTTGAGGAGTCACTCTCCTCCACCACTTCCTCACTCTCCTCCACCACTTCCTCACTCTCCTTCAACACTTCCTCACTCTCCTCCACCACTTCTTCACTCTCCTCCACCACTTCCTCAGTCTCCTCCACCACTTCCTCACTCTCCTCCACCACTTCCTCACTCTCCTCCACCACTTCATCACTCTCCTCCACCACTTCATCACTCTCCTCCACCACTACCTCACTCTCCTCCACCACTACCTCACTCTCCTTCACCACTTCCTCACTCTCCTTCACCACTTCCTCACTCTCCTCCACCACTACCTCACTCTCCTCCACCACTACCTCACTCTCCTTCACCACTTCCTCACTCTCCTTCACCACTTCCTCACTCTCCTCCACCACTTCCTCACTCTCCTCCACCACTACCTCACTCTCCTTCACCACTTCCTCACTCTCCTTCACCACTTCCTCACTCTCGTCCACCACTTCCTCACTCTCCTCCACCACTTCCTCACTGTCCTCCACCACTTCATCACTCTCCTCCACCACTTCCTCACTCTCCTCCACCACTTCATCACTCTCCTCCACCACTACCTCACTCTCATCCACCACTTCCTCACTCTCGTCCACCACTTCATCACTCTCCTCCACCACTACCTCACTCTCCTCCACCACTTCCTCACTCTCCTCCACCACTTCCTCACTCTCCTCCACCACTACCTCACTCTCTTCCACCACTTCCTCACTCTCCTCCACCACTCCTTCACTCTCCTCCAACACTTCCTCACTCTCCTCCACCACTTCCTCACTCGCCTCCACCACTTCCTCACTCTCCTCCACCACTTCCTCGCTCTCCTCCACCACTTCCTCACTCACTCTCTCTTTTTCTTGCTCCCACCCTTTCCTCGCACCCCTGTCTCCTGGAGTGTATAGCGATAGTGATGTGTGGTGAGGCATTGCTCTCCACCCCATCCTCGCATCCCCTTCATCCCTGAGTGTATAGTGTTGTGTCGTGAGGCATCCTCTTCCCCCAATCCTCACTCTTCCCCCAATCCTCACTCTTCCCCCAATCCTCACTCATCCCCCAATCCTCACTCTTCCCCCAATCCTCACTCTTCCCTGAATCCTCACTCTTCCCTAACCCTAACCCTGACAACCTTCCCAAGTATGTAAAGTTTTACCAACTTCTCATTCTTTTCTGATTTTCTAGAAAAACTACCATCGATTTCAATCTCGAGCTAACCTTGTAATACTAAACCAAGAATATTACAAAAATAAAGAAAATGAGAATACAAACAAGCAAATTATGACAAAATATGACATTGGTTAATTGGCATGCCCATTTAAGGCTTCCAAAACAACTGTGGACATGGTAACAAAAAGAAGAATTGAAATGGTGCAAAATACAACAAAATTGATAACACGTGTACGGACACCAAGAAGAAGAGGAAAGATGAGGAGAGAAAGAAAAGTAAAACCAGAACAGTACTCTAACGTTGCGACGTCGACCAATATGCCTCCGCCCATTGTATTACATCATTATATCATTCTTGAACCAAATTTGATTGAAATCCCTTCAGCTGTTCTCAAGTATCACATTTTTACCTGACATGACCTCTCACTTTTGACACCGAAGTCTAATCAGTTTATATTTGCATCATAATATATACTTATACCAAGTTTGGTCAAAATCCCATCACTGGTTCACAAGTTAGCGCAGTAACAGAATTTTTACCTAACAGGATCAATGACCTTTGACCTCTTGACCCCGTAATCTAATCAGTTCATCTTTGCATCATTTTACATACTTGTACCAAGTTTGGTCAAAATCCCATCACTGGTTCACAAGTTAGCACAGTAACAGAATTTATACCTAACAGGATCAATGACCTTTGACCTCTTGACCCCGTAATCTAATCAGTTCATCTTTGCATCATTTTACATACTTGTACCAAGTTTGGTCAAAATCCCATCATTGGTTCACAAGTTAGCGCAGTAACAGAATTTATACCTAACGGGATCAATGACCTTTGACCTCTTGACCCCATAATCTAATCAGTTCATCTTTGCATCATTTTACATACTTGTACCAAGTTTGGTCAAAATCCCATCATTGGTTCACAAGTTAGCGCAGTAACAGAATTTATACCTAATGGGATCAATAACCTTTGACCTCTTGACCCCGTAATATAATCAGTTCATCTTTACATCATAATACATACTTGTACCAAGTTTGGTCAAAATACCATCATTGGTTCACAAGTTAGCGCAGTAACAGAATTTTTACATAACGGGATCAATGACCTTTGACCTCTTGACCCCGTAATCTAAGCAGTTCATCTTTGCATCATTTTACATACTTGTACCAAGTTTGGTCAAAATCCCATCACTGGTTCACAAGTTAGCGCAGTAACAGAATTTATACCTAACAGGTTCAATGAGCTTTGACCTCTTGACCCCGTAATATAATCAGTTCATCTTTGCATCATTTTACATACTTGTACCAAGTTTGGTCAAAATCCCATCATTGGTTCACAAGTTAGCGCAGTAACAGAATTTATACCTAACGGGATCAATGACCTTTGACCTCTTGACCCCATAATATAATCAGTTCATCTTTGCATCATAATACATACTTGTACCAAGTTTGGTCAAAATTCCATCGCTTGTTCCCAAGTTAGCGCAGTAATAATAATAATAATAATAATAATTCATTTATTTTGTATTGTGCTTTTCCAGAAGCCCAAAGGCGCTTTGACAGAGTGGAAAACATAATGCATAACAATACATGAAAACAACAATTGCAAAAAGACAAGAATCAATAGGGAAATATTTAAAGCAAAAGGAGGGAGAAGGAGAAGAGATAGTCAGGGGTTAAATGCTGTGGGTTGAATGTTGAATGCAGTGTTGAACAGGTGGGTCTTTCGTGATGTTTTGAATGTGGTGAGTGAGGAGGAGTCTCTGATGGTGTGAGGTAGTGAGTTCCAGAGGGTGGGAGCAGCGATGGAGAAGGCCCTGTCCCCCCAGGATCTGAATTTGGTCCGGATGGAGGGGGTCAGGAGGTTGGTACCAGCAGAGCGGAGGTTGCGGGTGGGAGTGTGTCTGGAGAGGAGGTCAGCCAGGTAGGATGGGGCCAGGTTATGGAGGGCTTTGTATGTCAAGAGGAGGATTTTGTACTGGATTCTCTGGGGGATGGGGAGCCAGTGAAGCTTGTAAAGGACGGGGGTGATGTGGTCACGGGTCCGGGAATGGGTGAGTAGACGGGCAGCGGAGTTCTGAATGTATTGGAGTTTATTGGTGATTTTTGAGGGTGAACCATAGAGGAGGCTATTGCAGTAGTCCAGACGGGAGGTGATGAAGGCGTGGATCAGGGTTTCTGCAGCCGTGGAGGAGAGGGATGAGCGGAGACGGGCAATGTTTTTCAGGTGAAAGAAGGCTGACTTTGTGATCTGTTTAGTGTATTTGTCGAAGGAAAGGGTTTGGTCAAAGATGACGCCAAGATTCCGGATGTGAGGGGAGGTGGATACTGGGATACCGTCGATGTTGAGGGCAAAGTTATGGGTGGATTTTGTGAGCGTTTTTGGGCCAATGATGATTATTTCAGATTTATCACAGTTAAGCTTGAGGAAGTTGATTTGAAGCCAGGATTTTATTTCAGTGATGCAGTTTGTCAGGATAGAGTGGGTGTCGGTGGAGACGGACTTGGTGGAGATGAAAAGCTGGATGTCATCGGCGAAGCAGTGGAATTGGAGACCATGACGGCGGAGTAAGTGACCGAGGGGGGACAGGTAAAGGATGAAGAGGAGGGGGCCAAGAACTGAACCTTGGGGGACACCTTGGGGGAGGGGAGCAGTGGGGGATTTGCAGTTATTGATGGAGATGAACTGGCGTCTGTCAGAGAGGTATGATTTAATCCAAGAGAGGGCAGTGCCGGTAACGTTAAAGGTGGATTCAAATCGGGTGAGGAGGATGGTGTGATCGATGGTGTCAAAGGCAGCGCTGAGGTCGAGGAGGACGAGAATGTTGAGGTTGCCAGCGTCAGAGGAGAGGAGAAGGTCGTTGGTGATTTTGAGGAGAGCAGTTTCAGTACTGTGGTTGGAGCCGAATTCCGGATTGGAATGTTTCATACAGGTTATTGGCAGAGAGATGATGTTTGAGTTGAGTGGCTACAGCGCGTTCCAAAACTTTTGACAGAAAGGGTAGGTTGGAGATGGGTCTGAAGTTGTTTAGGGTGTCAGGGTTTAGACCAGGTTTTTTTAGAATGGGGGTAACAGCAGCAATTTTGAGGGAAGGTGGGACGATGCCTGTAGACAGGGAGGAGTTTATTGTTGCAATGATGAGTGGAGAGAGAGCAGGGAGGGAGGCCTTGACAAAGCTGGAGGGGATGGGGTCAAGAGTGCAGGTGGCAGTTTTCATTCCTATGAGGAGTTCAGAGAGGTCAGTAGGGGAGAACCGAGACAGGGGATGGCAGGACAAGGGGGGGCAGGTGGTTGGAGGGGGAGCGGGTGCGGCGGTGGTCAAGCTGTTGTAGATGTTGTCAATTTTGCGTTGGAAGAAAGAGAGGAAGGAGATGCAGTTGTCTACTGTGAATGACTGGGTGGTGGTGTTCAGGGGGCGGAGGAGTTTGTTTATTGTCGAGAAGAGTGCTTTTGGGTTTCCGGAGCCAGAGTGGATAATTTGAGAGTAGTAGGCGGAGCGGGCGCGGGAGAGGGCATCTTTGTAGTGTTGTAGGTGGTCCTTGTAGGCTTGGGAGTGAACTGTGAGACCTGTTTTATTGCGGAGTCTTTCAAGTTGGCGAGCACGAGTTTTCATCAGGTGGAGTTCAGGGGTAAACCAGGGAGCAGAATGGGTGAAAGAAACTGTTTTGGTTTTTACAGGCACAAGCTGGTCAAGGCAGGAGGAGAGAGTGTGGTTGTAGTAGTCAGTGAGGTCGGAAGGGGTGTGGAGGTCAATGAAGGGAGAAGTGGACATTTTTTCAGAGAGGGTGGATGAGAATGAGGTAGGTGAAAGAGCGTTTAGCTTAGGGAAGTTGATAGTGCGATAATGCCTTGGTGTTGGGGCAGGGATGTTGATGGTCAGAGTGATGGCTAAGTGGTCAGAGAGGGTGAGGTCGGAGCCAGAGAGATGGTGCAAATTTAATCCAGTGGAGCAGACAAGGTCCAAAATGTGACCACGGATATGGGTAGGAAAGTCGACATGTTGAGTGAGGTTAAAGCAGGTGAGTAAATCAGTGAAGTCAGTGGTTATTGTGGAGTCAGTGGAGTCCATGTGGATATTGAAATCACCAAGGAGGAGGATTGAGGGGGAGAGGGAACATAGCTGGGTCAGAAAGTAGGAGAAGTCAGACAGGAATGATGGGTGGGGTTTGGGAGGGCGGTAGACGACAGCCATGACTGACTGCGTGCGACCAGAGAGTTTAAAAGCCAGGTGTTCAAATGATGGAGCAGATCGATGGAGATGAGGTTGGTCTTGATGTCTTGACGGTGGATAACGGCAATTCCACCACCTCGGCCCTCCGAGCGTGGTTTATTGACGTAGGAATATCCATTGGGTGTGGTGAGGTTGAGTGTGTAGTAGTCCAGAGGTTGTTGCCAGGTTTCGGTGAGACAGAGAAAGTCCAGTTTGTTATCCAGGATGTAGTCGTTCAGGATGAGGCATTTGTTGTTGAGGGACCGGGTGTTGAACAGGGTGAGCTTGATGTTGTTTTTAACAGCAGGGATGAATTCAGGTGATTTAGCCAGCGTTCGTAGGCAGGAGGTGCGATCGTGTGCGTTGCTGTGACCAGGTGCGCTGGGACGAAGAGTGAGAGTGCGCTGAGCCGACCAGAGGACGGGGATGGAGTGACCTGATTGCAAATAAACAAACTTACGACCGGAGCCACGGTGAATGTACCTGGGTCGTCGGAGGAGTCCATTTGATTTGATGGCAGAGATGCATGATGGGGTGGAGCGGGTATTGAGCAGAAGGAGCCTTGCGGCGGAGTACCGCAGAGCCATGCCAGGCAGGGGCAGAGATACGAGACGAGGCCAAGGTTGAGGAGGTGAAACAATGGTCCCAACCCATGAGAGCGGGCCCGAGGAAACGAAGGAGCCAGGTAGGTGAAGCCAGGAGCAGAGCCGGGACCAAGCAGAGGGCAGGCACGAGGCCAAGGTTGATCACGGCAAAGCGGCAAATGCAGCGGAAATCGACCGCCGCCGCTACAAATCTAGATCACGACGGGAAACCACCACCAAACCGCTGCGATGGTCACAACCCACGAGAGCGCGCCCGAGGAAACAGCGAGCAGGCGAAGGAGCCGGGCAGGCGAAGCAGGGAGCAGAGCCGGGACTATGCAGAGGGCAGACTCAATGGCCAAATAATCCGCACGACCACCAAAAAAGAAAGCAACTGACAGTGGCCCGGTCGAAGAAGCGGCGAGCATGTGACGCCTGCGTCCTCTTCATACCGGACCGGAAGCGGAACCAGTAACAGAATTTTTACCTAATGGGATCAATGACGTTTGACCTCCTGACCCCATAATCGAATAAGTTCATCTTGGCATCATGTTACATACCTGTACCAAGTTTGGTCAAAATCCCATTACTGGTTCAAAAGTTAGCACAGTCACAGAATTTATAGCTAACGGGATCAATGACCTTTGACCTCCTGACCCCATAATCGAATAAGTTCATCTTGGCATCATGTTACATACCTGTACCAAGTTTGGTCAAAATCCCATTACTGGTTCAAAAGTTAGCACAGTCACAGAATTTATAGCTAACGGGATCAATGACCTTTGACCTCCTGACCCCATAATCGAATAAGTTCATCTTGGCATCATGTTACATACCTGTACCAAGTTTGGTCAAAATCCCATTACTGGTTCAAAAGTTAGCACAGTCACAGGATTTATAGCTAACGGGATCAATGACCTTTGACCTCCTGACCCCATAATCGAATAAGTTCATCTTGGCATCATGTTACATACCTGTACCAAGTTTGGTCAAAATCCCATTACTGGTTCAAAAGTTAGCACAGTCACAGAATTTATAGCTAACGGGATCAATGACCTTTGACCTCTTGACCCCATAATCTAATCAGTTTATATTTGCATCAGTTTACATACTTGTACCAAGTTTGGTCAAAATCCCATTACTGGTTCAAAAGTTAGCGCAGTAACAGAATTTATAGCTAACAGGATCAATGACCTTTGACCTCTTGACCCCATAATCTAATCAGTTCATCTTTGCATCAGTTTACATACTTCTACCAAGTTTGGTCAAAATCCCATTACTGGTTCAAAAGTTAGCGCAGTAACAGAATTTATAGCTAACGGGATCAATGACCTTTGACCTCTTGACCCCATAATCTAATCAGTTTAGATTTGCATCAGTTTACATACTTGTACCAAGTTTGGTCAAAATCCCATTACTGGTTCAAAAGTTAGCGCAGTAACAGAATTTATAGCTAACGGGATCAATGACCTTTGACCTCTTGACCCCATAATCTAATCAGTTCATCTTTGCATCAGTTTACATACTTATACCAAGTTTGACTTCGATCCCTTTCGCTGTTAAGTTTCGCGGTAACGAAAACCACGTACGGACGGATGCACAAACACACGGACAACTCTAAAACATAATCCCTCCGGCGATTTAGTCGAAAGCAGAAAAACCTTAAAACGTTGTCCATATTGTAAAGAAACAAAAAAAAACCCCATTCATTCTTGTTTTATGTTTATTGCCCTAATTATAGGATTGACAGGTGGCGTACTCACCTTCGAAGTGTACCGTCTGAGTTTCAGCTCGACAGAATCGGATTCGACTACAAACTATCCTCCAGGTGCTCTGAAAGGACACCATCGCATAATAAAATAGGCCATCGGCAACCAAGGTGTTCCATCTGCTACCTTTTGCTTATGGACCATATGAAGATCATTTCGTGCGCCTTGAAAATTATCGGCCATCGTGTACCTGTATCTGGCGAAATTCCTAAATTTCTGATTCTCCACTAGGAAAAAAGAGAAATAGGACATCTTCACCAAAACACTTACTCAGTTACAGCGACTTTATAATTGGATGTGTGGTAAAGCACGCAGCAGACGGGCAATAATTTGGGCACATTTAAATGTCAAATAAATAATGGATAAGGGAAAAAAGGACACGGTCTCGCCATTTCATGCACACCTCTTCCACCATAAATGCATGAGGTGTGTGTGTGTGTGTGTGTGTGTGTGTGTGTGTGTGTGTGTGTGTGTGTGTGTGTGTGTGTGTGTGTGTGTGTGTGTGTGTGTGTGTGTGTGTGGGGCATACTTTTTGTGTCTATTAATTACGTGAGTATATTAATTAATTACGTACTAATGAAATGTACTTTTTAGCTATTTAGACTGCTGAGACCTCTTCGACCTTTGAAGACCCAAAAGTTACCGAGAACACAAAAGACCCCAAAGTCCCAGACGACCCAAAAGACCCAGATGGCCCAAAAGTTCCTGAGGACCGAAAAGATCCAGATGACCGAAGCGTCCCCGAGAACCCAAAAGACGCAGGGGACACAAAAGGCTCTGAACACCCAAAATATTCCGAGGACCCAAAAGATCCCCAAGTCCAGGAGGCAGGAGGCAGGAGGCAGGAGGCAGGTATGATCCAAGGCGGTGAAGACCAATGAAAATTTGGTCCAATGGTCCAACGTTCCCCCTTGTTCCTCCAAAAGAAGAATTGCATTTGGCATCAGTATTCCATTTGAACGGACGTGAATATGAGTGGAGAACAGAGGGGAGACAGGGGAGACAAGGGGGTGAGGGGACTAGAGAAGGGAAGGGAATGGGGGAGAGGGGAGGAGTGAGTAGGTGAGAGAGAGGGGAGACAGGGAAAGGAGAGGGGAGACAGGAGGGGGTGAGGGGGTTGGGGGTGGGAGAGGGATGAGGGGATTGGGGGTGGGAGAGGGGAGACATGGAAAGGAGAGAGGAGACGGGAGGGGGTGAGGTGATTTTGGGTGGGAGAGGAGTGAGGGGATTGGGGGTGGGAGAGGGGGCAGGGGAAGACAGAGGAGTTGGGGAGAGAGTAGGGGAGGGAGTGGGGGAGAAAGAGAAAGGGGAAGGGAAAGGGGAAGGGAGGAGCGAGAGATCCTATGCTAGCTTTTCCTGTCAATTGGGATGGGCACTCTTCCTAGTTATAAATAAATAAGTTGTACAGTTTAATTTTATGAATATTGTTGAAACTTTTATTGTACTGAAGGAACTGCGCTCCAACGCGAGTCGAAAGAATTGACGCGACCAAAGACGGAATTCGTCCGAGTTGCTTTATTGAAACAAAACAGCTCAGGTATTCTGACCAGCCCGTTTTTCGGGCAACAATATATATACACATTTATGTCGGGAAGTTTGCCGGCAAAAGCTATACCGGACATGCCCGGGTATCAAGGGCGAGCCTTGGAAAGGCGAGTCTGGACCTGCCCGGGCGTGTTTGGCTGCGGCCTGGCAAGTCGAGGCTGGGCGTGCCCGGGCGCTCTGGGCGAGCACTGGAAAGGCGATAGCGGGCATGCCCGGACGCTCTGGGCGAGCCCTGGAAAGGCGATAGCGGGCATGCCCGGACGCTCTGGGCGTGCCCTGGAAAGGCGATAGCGGGCATGCCCGGACGCTCTGGGCGAGCCCTGGAAAGGCGATAGCGGGCATGCCCGGACGCTCTGGGCGAGCCCTGGAAAGGCGAGAGCGGGCATGCCCGGGAAAGACGAGACCGGGCGTGCCCGGGAGGTTCGGGCGTGCCCGGGAACAGTGAGTCCGGGCATGCCCGGGAGAGGCGCGTCTGGCCGTGTTCTGGCCGGTGCAAGGCGATTATGTACATCCAGCGGTAACCGCTACACACGCCCCTCCAGAATCGACCTGCACCGGCAGTGTCAATTTAAGGGGGGTCCGGATGACCCAGCCGAAGCGACCCCTGGAGGGTCGTGGGGAGGGGTCTGACGTGGTGGTGGGTGGTCGAGCGGGGGGAACTGTGGACGGGGGGCGGCCTCGCCGCGGAGGAAGGGCCAACCGTGGTGGTCGGTCGACGTCCATGTGCGCCGGTTTGAGGCGGTCCACAGAAATCCGGTCCGGCCGGCCGCCGAAGTCGACGATGAAAGACTTGTCGCCCCGTCGCAGGACCCGGAAGGGCCCGTCGTACGGCGGCCGGAGTGGCCCCCGGTGCGCGTCATGACGCACAAAGACGTACTCCGCTGTGCGAAGCGCCGGGGGGACGTAGGACTGGGGGCCACCGTGGCGGGACGTCGGCACGGGGGCAAATCGTCGGGCGGCCTCCTGGAGGTCCGAGCGCTGGCGAGCGGCGGACCAGGGACTGGTAGCGTCAGGCACGAATTCGCCCGGGACGCGGAGTGGCTGGCCGTAGACGAGCTCGGCGGCGGACGCCTGGAGGTCTTCCTTGGGGGCCGTGCGAAGGCCCAAAAGGACCCACGGCAGCCGGTCGGCCCAACCGTCGTCCTGAAGGCCGGCCATGAGTGCTGCCTTCATGGAGCAGTGAAACCGCTCGCACAACCCATTGGCTTGGGGGTGGTAGGCCGTGGTGCGGTGCAGCGTGACCCCCAACGAACGGGCGACCGCGCCCCAAAGCTCAGACGTGAACTGTGGGCCGCGGTCGGACGAGATGTCCGCTGGTGCGCCGAAGCGCGCGACCCAGGTGGCGATGAACGCCTGCGCCACGTCGGCGGTGGTGGTGGAGGTGAGGGGCACGGCCTCCGGCCACCTGGTGGTCCTGTCCACCATGGTGAGCAGGTGGGTGAACCCCCGCGAGGGGGGCAGGGGACCCACCAGGTCCACGTGGACGTGGTCGAAACGCCGTTCAGGCACGGCGAAAGGTGCCAGCGGGGCCTGGGTGTGGCGGTGGAACTTGGCTCGCTGGCAGGCCGTGCAGGCGTTGGCCCAGTCGCGGATGTTTCATCGAAGGCCGTGCCAGACGAAACGCGCCGACACCAGCTTCTGAGAAGCTTTCCGGCCCGGGTGAGAAAGGCCGTGGATGGAGGCGAAGATGCGGCGCTGCCAGGAAACGGGCACGATGGGGCGAGGCTGGCCCTGGGAGACGTCGCAGAGCAGGACGGTGCCCGCGAAGGGGATGTCGGCCAGGCGGAGGCCCGTGTCCGCCACGCGGAGTGCCTGCACCGAGGCGTCGGTGGTCTGGTCGGCCGCCATGAGCGTGAAGTCCACGCCGAGGTGGACCGCGTTCGCGCTGGCCCGCGAAAGGCAGTCGGCCACGGCGTTGTCTTTGCCGGCGACGTGCTGGATGTCCGTGGTGAACTCCGACACGGCGGAGAGGTGGCGTTGCTGGCGGGCCGACCACGGCTCCGTGACCTTAGCCATTGCGTAGACCAACGGCTTGTGGTCGACGAAAGCCGTGAACGGGCGGCACTCCAGGAGGTGTCGGAAATGGCGAACGGCCAGGAATAGCCCGAGCAGCTCGCGGTCGAACGTGCTGTAGTTTAACTCGTTCGGCCGGAGTTGCCGGCTGAAAAAAGCGAGTGGCTGCCAAACCCCGTCCACCCATTGCTCATGGACGGCGCCCACCGCGTAGTTGGAGGCGTCCGTAGTGAGGGCGATGGGCGCGTTGAGCACTGGGTGAGCCAGCAGCGTTGCGTCGGCGAGGGCCCGTTTGGCACTGGCGAAGGCCGCGTCCATGGCCGCGGACCAAACAATGTCATGCTTGGCCGGCTTGCCCCGGAGGGCCTCGTAAAGGGGCCGCATGAGCTGAGCAGCGCGGGGCACGAATCGGTGATAAAAATTCACCATGCTGAGGAACTCTTGGAGGGCCTTGATGGAACGGGGACGCGGGAACGTGGTGATGGCCTCGACCTTGGTCGGCAGCGGCACGGCCCCGGTCTTGGTGATGCGGTGGCCCAAAAAGTCAACGGTCGTCGCGCCGAAGTGGCATTTGACCGGGTTGACAATTAAGCCGTGCTCGCTGAGGCGACCGAACAGTGTTCGGAGGTGGAGGAGGTGCTCGGCGCGGGACGTGCTGGCGACGAGGATGTCGTCCAGATAGACGAAAAGAAACGGCAGGTCGCGCAGCACGCCGTCCATCAAGCGCTGGAACGCCTGAGCCGCGTTCTTGAGGCCAAACGGCATCCGCAAAAATTCGAACAGGCCGAACGGCGTGATGACGGCCGTCTTCGGGACGTCGGCCGCCCGGACAGGTACCTGGTGGTAGCCCCGTATCAGGTCAATTTTCGAAAAGATGACCCGTCCCGCCAAACGGGCGGAAAAGTCCTGAATATGCGGGATCGGGTACCTGTCGGGGGTGGTAGCGTCATTGAGATGGCGGTAGTTGCCACACGGGCGCCAGCCACCCCCCGGCTTTGGCACGATGTGCAGTGGCGAGGCCCACGCGCTATCGGAGCGCCGCACGATGCCGAGGTGCTCCAATGCGTCGAATTCGGCCTTTGCCACGGCGAGCTTGGCTGGGTCGAGGTGGCGGGCCCTGGCGTAGACCGGCGGGCCCGTAGTGGGTATGTGGTGCTCGATCCCGTGCCGCACCGCGACGGCCGAAAACGTCGGCCGCGTGAGGGCCGGGAATTCCACGAGCAGGCGAGCGAACTCGTTCGTTGCCGGGAGGGCGCACGCCAGTTCGGTCGGCGCGGAGCTGCTCATTGTGCACGCCAGGGAGCTGAAGGTCTCGGCGTGGACAAGGCGACGTCGTTTGACGTCGACCAGCAGCCCGTGCGCGCAGAGGAAGTCGGCGCCCAGCAAAGCCACGGGGACGCTGGCGGTAACAAAAGTCCATTGAAAGCGCTGGCTGCCGAAGCAGAGGGTGACGACGCGTGGGCCGAAAGTGCGTATGGCCGAGCCATTAGCAGCGACCAAAGAGGGGCCGCAAACTGCATCCAGCCTGTCCTGCTCGGAGGCAGGTATGACGCTCAGTTGGGCGCCGGTGTCGCACAGGAAACGCCGTCCAGACGCTTTGTCCCGAATAAACAGCAAGTTGCCCGAGTGGCCGGCGCTCATGGCTGGGAATGAACGCCGGCCCGGCCGTTTCCCGACCTGCCGAAAGTGCACGGGGGCCGGCACGTCCGAGCCTTGTGTCCGAACCTGGCGTGGTAATAACACCACGCCCGGTCAGGTGGAGGCCCCGGCCGTCGTGTCGGAAGTGGGCGGTGCGGCGTGGCGGCCGCCAGTTGCACCGGCAGTTCGGCCTCCAACCGCGCAGGGCGCTCGGGCGTCGTGGGCGTCGCCTCGGACGGCGGCGGGCTCCAGGTAACCGCGCCGATGTGCTGGCCCGCCGAGGAGATCTTATCGGCTTCCCTGGCGAGGGCGCGGGAATCCGTGATCAACGTGCCAGCCAGGGCGAGGCGTACCGGGTTAGGCAGCTGACGGAGGAACAGCTCCCGGAACAGGAATGCCGGAGAGTGCTCGCCGAGCAACGAGAGCATATAGTCCATGCGCTCGGACGGGCGCGTGTCGCCGAGCTCGGGCAGGTCAAGCAGGCGCCGTGCGCGTGCTGCCGGTGAGAGGGCGAAAGCGCCGAGGAGGAGCGTCTTCAGCGCGTCGTATTTGTCAGCAGCCGGCGGGTGCTGGAGGAGGCTCAAGGCGCGGGCCGCGGTGGTGGAACCGAGCGCCGCCACAACATGGTGGAAGCGGGTGTCGTCCGCGGTGATGCCTCGCAGGGCGAACTGGGAGTCCGCCTGGGCGAACCAAACAGCCGCGTGAGTCTCCCAGAAGGTAGGCAGTTTAAGCGTCACTGCCGTATCCATGTCGGTAGGTCACCAATGAAGGAACTGCGCTCCAACGCGAGTCGAAAGAATTGACGCGACCAAAGACGGAATTCGTCCGAGTTGCTTTATTGAAACAAAACAGCTCAGGTATTCTGACCAGCCCGTTTTTCGGGCAACAATATATATACACATTTATGTCGGGAAGTTTGCCCGGCAAAAGCTATACCGGGCATGCCCGGGTATCAAGGGCGAGCCTTGGCAAGGCGAGTCTGGACCTGCCCGGGCGTGTTTGGCTGCGGCCTGGCAAGTCGAGGCTGGGCGTGCCCGGGCGCTCTGGGCGAGCACTGGAAAGGCGATAGCGGGCATGCCCGGACGCTCTGGGCGAGCCCTGGAAAGGCGATAGCGGGCATGCCCGGACGCTCTGGGCGTGCCCTGGAAAGGCGATAGCGGGCATGCCCGGACGCTCTGGGCGAGCCCTGGAAAGGCGATAGCGGGCATGCCCGGACGCTCTGGGCGAGCCCTGGAAAGGCGAGAGCGGGGCATGCCCGGGAAAGACGAGACCGGGCGTGCCCGGGAGGTTCGGGCGTGCCCGGGAACAGTGAGTCCGGGCATGCCCGGGAGAGGCGCGTCTGGCCGTGTTCTGGCCGGTGCAAGGCGATTATGTACATCCAGCGGTAACCGCTACAGTACCTCCAATGAATGTTGTTAGGGTTAGTGATGAAAGCTCGTGACGCAATATGAACGACACAGTTAGTCGGATGGAACTGTTAAATATGTTAAAATTAATGAGCTAATACAAAAGTGGTGAAAAAAACACATCACAATATTTGTGGTGAGGTGAGTTGTGTGTTTCATTTTAAAGGGTAAATCGGTTACCTTGTCAGTTTATCCATGAAAACATTAAATTAGCAGGTAATGATCCAGAGGACCTCACCTTTCAGCAACCAGCACATTTGAGTGGGAATTGGGCGGGGTGTAGCGGCTACGGCTGGGTATACACAATCGCCTTGCACCTACCGAGGACGCGGAGCGATCACCATGCCGGGCTCGCCCAGGACGCCCGGGCATGCCCGCTCTCGACTTGCCAGGCCTCGTCAGGGGACGCCCGGGCATGCCCCCTCTCGACTTGCCAGGCCTCCTCCAGGACGCCCGGGCACGCCCCCTCTCGCCTTTCCCGGGCAAACGCTCCGGGATAATGTGTATATATATTGCTGCCCGATAAACGGGCTTTTCAGAGTACCCGAGTTGATTTGACACAATAAAGAAACTCGGACGAATCCCAGCTTTTTGTCGCGTCCATTCTTTCGATTTACGTTGGAGCATAGCTCCTACATTGGTGACCTGACATGGACACGGCAGTTGCCCTCAAACTGCCTACCTTCTGGGAGGCTCACGCGGCGGGTTTGGTTCGCCCAGGCGGACTCCCTGTTCACCCTGCGAGGCATCACGGCCGACGACACCCGCTTCCACCATGTGGTAGCAGCACTCGGCTCAGCCACCGCAGCCCACGCCCTGAGCCTCCTCGAAGCGCCCGCCAGCCGCTGACAAATACGATGCGATTAAAAAGCTCCTCCTCGACACTTTCACCCTCTCATCAGCGGAACGCGCACGGCGCCTGCTCGACCTGCTCGAGCTCGGCGACACGCGCCCGTCCGAGCGAATGGACGACATGCTTTCGCTGCTCGGCGAGCACTCTCCGGCATTCCTGTCTGGGAGCTGTTCCTCCGTCAGCTGCCTAGCCTGGTACGCCTCGCCCATGGCAAGCACGACGATCACGGATCCCCGCGCCCTCGCCAGGGAAGCCGACAAGATCTCAGCGGCAGGCCAACGCATTGGAGCAGCGACCTGGAGCCCACCGCCGTCTGAAGCAACGCCCATGGCGCCCCGAGCACCCGGCACGGTCGACGACCGAACTGCCGACGCAATTGGCGGCCGCTGCGCCGCGCCGACCACCCTCCAGCATGACGACCGGAGCCTCCACCTGACCAGGCGTGGTGTTATTATCATGCCAGGTTCGGACAGAAGGCCCGGACATGCCGACCCCCGTGCACCTTCGGCAAGCCGGGAAACGGCCGGGCCGGCGTTCATTACAGCCATGAGCACGGCCACACGGGCAACTTACTTTTCATCACGGACAAAGCGTCTGGGCGGCGCTTCCTGTGTGACACCGGCGCCCAACTGAGCGTCATACCCGCCTCGATCAGGACAGGCAGTCCGCGGTTTGCGGCCCCTCCTTGGTTGCGGCCAACGGATCGGCCATCCCGCACCTTCGGCCCGCGCAACGTCACCCTCTGCTTCGGCGGCCAACGCTTTAATTGGACTTTTGTAACCGCAAGCGTGCCCATGGCTCTGCTAGGCGCCGACTTCCTCTGCGCACACGGACTGCTGGTGTACGTCCAACGGCGTCGCCTCATCAACGCCGAGACCTTCAGCTCCCTGGCATGCACATTGAGCAGCTCCACTTCCGACCGAGCTGGCATGCGCCCTCCCGGCGGCGAATGAGTTTGCTCGCCTGCTCACGGAGTTCCCGGCCCTCATGCGGCCGACGTTTTCAGCCGTCGCAGTACGACATGGGATCGAGCACCACATACCAACCACGGGCCCACCGGTCTACGCCAGAGCCCGCCGCCTCGACCCAGCCAAGCTCGCCGTGGCCAAAGCCGAGTTCAATGCTTTGGAACACCTCGGCATCGTGCGGCGCTCCGATAGCGCGTGGGCTTCGCCACTACACATCGTCCCAAAACCAGGGGGCGGCTGGCGCCCATGTGGCGGACTACCGCCTCCTTAACGACGCTACCACCCCCGACAGGTATCCGATCCCGCACATCCAAGACTTCTTCGCCCGTTTGGCAGGATGGGTCATTTTTTCAAAGATCGATTTAATACGGGGATATCACCAGGTACCTGTCAGGGCGGCTGACGTCCCAAAAACGGCCTTCATCACGTCGTTCGGCTTATTCGAAATCCTGCGAATGCCGTTTGGCCTCAAGAACGCGGCTCAGGCGTTCCAGCGCTTGATGGATGGCGTGCTGCGCGACCTGCCGTTCCTCTTCGTTTACCTGGACGACATCCTCGTCGCCAGCACGTCCCGGGCCGAGCACCTCTTCCACCTCCGAACACTGTTCGGGCGCCTCAGCGAGCACGGCCTCACCGTCAACCCGGCCAAATGCCACTTCGGCACGACGGCCGTTGATTTTTTGGGCCACCACATCACCAAGAACGGGGCCGTGCTGCTGCCAACCAAGGTCGAGGCCATCACCACGTTTCCGCGTCCCCGCTCCATAAAGGCCCTGCAGGAATTCCTGGGAATGGTGAATTTCTATCACCGCTTCGTGCCCCGCACTGCTCAACTCATGCGGCCCATCTACGAAGCGCTCCGGGGCAAGCCGGCCAAGCACGACGTCGTCTGATTCGCAGCAATGGACGCGGCCTTTAAAAGATCCAAAGCAGGCCCTCGCCGACGCAACACTGCTCGCTCACCCGGTGCTCAACGCTCCCATTGCCCTCACCACGGATTCCTCCGACTACGCGGTGGGCGCCGTACATGAGCAATGGGTGAACTGGGTTTGGCAGCCACTCGCTTTTTTTAGCCGGCAACTCCGGCTGAACGAGCTCAAATATAGCACGTTTGACCGTGAGCTCCTCGGTCTACACCTGGCAGTTTGCCATTTCCGCCACCTCCTGGAGGGCCGACCCTTCACGGCATTCGTCGACCACAAGCCGTTGGTTTACGCAATGGCCAAGGTCATGGAGCCGTGGTCAGCCCACCAACAGCGCGACCTCTCCGCCGTGTCGGAGTTTACCATGGACATCCGGCACGTCACCGGCAAAGACAACGCCGTGGCCGACTGTCTTTCTCGGGCCAGCACGAACGCGGTCCACCTCCGTGTGGACTTCACGCTTATGGCGGCGGACCAAACCACCGACACCACGGTGCAAGCCCTCCGGGCGGCGGACACGGGCCTCCGCCTGGCCGACATCCCCTTCGCGGACACTGTCCTGCTCTGCGACGTCTCCCAAGGCCAGCCTCGCCCCATCGTGCCCGTTACCTAGCAACGCCGCATCTTCGCCTCCCTCCACGGCCTTTCCCACCCGGGCCGGAAAGCTTCCCAGAAGCTGGTGTCGGCGCGATTAGTCTGGCACGGCCTTCGACGGGACGTCCGCGATTGGACCAGCACCTGCACAGCCTGCCAACAGGCCAAGGTCCACCGACACACCCAGGCCCCGCTGGCACCTTTCGCCGTGCCCGAACGACGTTTCGACCATATCAACGTGGACCTGGTGGGCCCCCTCCCCCCATCACGGGGTTTCACACACCTGCTCACCATGGTGGACAGGACCACCAGGTGCCCGGAGGCCGTTCCCCTCGTCTCCACCACCACCGCCGACGTGGTGCAGGCTTTCATCGCCACCTGGGTCGCCCGCTTTGGTGCACCGGCGGACATCTCGTCGGACCGCGGACCGCAGTTCACCTCCGAGCTGTGGGGCGCGGTCGCCCGCAACCTGGGGGTCAAGCTCCACCGTACTACGGTCTACCACCCCCAAGCCAACGGGTTGTGCGAGCGATTCCACCGCTCCATGAAGGCCGCGCTCATGGCCGGCCTTCAGGACGGCGGTTGGGCCGACCGGCTGCCGTGGGTCCTGTTGGGCCTCCGCACGGCCCCCAAGGAGGACCTCCGGGCGTCCACCGCCGAGCTTGTCTACGGCCAGGCACTACGCGTCCCGGCGAATTCTTGCCCGACGCTACCATTCCCTGGTCCGCAGCTCACCAGCGCTCGGACCTCCAGGAGACCGCCCGACGGTTTGCCCCCGTGCCAACGTCCCACCACGGTGACCCCCAGTCCTACGTCCCCCCAGCGCTTCGCACAGCGGAGTACGTTTTTGTGCGTCATGATGCACATCGGGGGCCACTCCGATGGGGTCCTGCGACGGGACGACAAGTCGTTCATCATCGACATCGGTGGCAGGTCGAACCGGATTGCGGTGGACCGCCTCAAGCCGGCGCACGTGGACATCGACCAACCGCCACGGTTGGCCCTTCCACCGCGGCGAGGCCGCCCCCCGTCCACGGTTCCCCCCACTCGACCGCCCACCACCACACCGGACCCCCCCCCCCCCACGACCCGCCAGGGGTCGCTTCGGCCGGGTCATCAGGACCCCCCTTAAATTGACCCTGCCGGTGCAAGTCGATTCTGGGGGGACGTGTGTAGCGGCTACCGCTGGGTATACACAATCGCCTTGCACCTACCGAGGACGCGGAGCGATCACCATGCCGGGCTCGCCCAGGTCGCCCGGGCATGCCCGCTCTCGACTTGCCAGGCCTCGTCCGGGACGCCCGGGCACGCCCCCTCTCGCCTTTCCCGGGCAAACGCTCCGGGATAATGTGTATATATATTGCTGCCCGATAAACGGGCTTTTCAGAGTACCCGAGTTGATTTGACACAATAAAGAAACTCGGACGAATTCCAGCTTTTTGTCGCGTCCATTCTTTCGATTTACGTTGGAGCATAGCTCCTACAGGGGTTTATTAATCAGCACACATGAGTGGAAAGTGGGCGGGGTTTATTAATCAGCACACATGAGTGGGAATTGGGCGGGGTTTATTAATCAGCACGTATGAGTGGGAAGTGGGCGGGGTTTATTAATCAGCACGTATGAGTGGGAATTGGGCGGGTTTTATTAATCAGCACGTATGAGTGGGAATTGGGCGGGGTTTATTAATCAGCACGTATGAGTGGGAATTGGGCGGGGTTTATCAATCAGCACACATGAGTGGGAATTGGGCGGGGTTTATTAATCAGCACACATGAGTGGGAATTGGGCGGGGTTTATTAATCAGCACATATGAGTGGGAATTGGGCGGGGATTATTAATCAGCACGTATGAGTGGGAATTGGGCGGGGTTTATTAATCAGCACACGAGTGGGAATTGGGCGGGGTTTATTATTCAGCACATATGAGTGGGAATTGGGCGGGGTTTATTAATCAGCACGTATGAGTGGGAATTGGGCGGGGTTTATTAATCAGCACACATTTTTTTTTTTTTTTTTTTTTTTTTGTATACTGAATCGAGGCTCGTGAAAGAGCTAACATTTACTTCACAAACAAATCAACCAGACAAAACACACAAAAAGCGGGAGCGGAAAACAAGATGGGGAGGGAAGGTGAAGCACACAAACACAACATTTGAGAGCAGGGAGATGTGTGGAAGGGAGAGGGCATGGGGGGAGGAGGCGTGGGAATGCGGGCGGGTGGGAATGGGAATGGGAATGGGGAAGGGGGGGGGGGGTGGAGGGAGAAGTATAAAACACAAGGACACCAATGACTTCCAGGACAGAAGTTGGTATTTCAAAAAAGTGGAATTGGGGTGAAATTAGCGGGGGTAGAAAAGATCAAGGTTTTGGATGGGGGAAGATAAGAGATGGTGGTGAACAGCTGTTTTAAAGACCTGGAGGGTGGAGTGGGATTGAAGAGAGTGAGGGAGTTTGTTCCAGAGGCGGGAGAAAAGAGGAATGAAGGAGTGAAGGTGAGCAGAGAGTCTTAATTTTGGCAGTTTGACCATAAGAGGGTTGCAGGCAGATCTTGTGCGACCTGTAGGAATATTTGCGGGACAGAGCCCAGAGAGAGCTGGGGGGGCAAGGCCAGAGAGGAGTCGGTAGAAGATGGAAAGACCACCAACCTGCCTGCGGTGAGTGAGTGAGAGGCCCTTGGAGTTAGCTTCAACGCGGGAGATTCCAATGATTCTGAATGCTTTGGTTTCAACAGCGTGAAGACGAGCTAGGTGTGAGGCATGAGCACCAGCCCAGAGGGGAGAGCAGTATTCCATTGAGCTGCGGATGAAAGCCTTGTATGTGGTGAGGAGCTCAGGTGTGCCAAGGAAGGACTTCGCACGACGGAGGATGCCCAGTCGGCGACTGGCTTTGGAGGCCAGATTTGAAATGTGGTTTTCCCAGGAAAGATCATGGCAGATAGAGAGACCCAAAAGCTTGAGTGACAGAACTTCTTGGAGAGGATTATTCAGAAAGTGGATGGGCGGGTTGTCCAGTCGGTCTTTTCGGAGAGACATCGTAAGAGTGTGAGATTTGTCAGGATTGAAAGACATGTTCCACTTGTTTGCCCAGGCTGTGATTTTGTCCAGGTCTGCAGAGAGTGAGAAGGCTGCAGGCTGCCGATCTGAGGGATGAAGAATGGAGCGACAGAGAGTAGAGTCATCAGCAAAGAGATAGAGAGGATTTTCAAGAGAATCAGAGAGATCATTGATGAAGACCAGAAAAAGCACAGGGCCCAGAACACTGCCTTGGGGAACTCCAGCCTGAACAGGAAGAGGAGATGAGAGAAACCCATTCAGGGCCACACGTTGACTACGACTAGAGAGGAAGTCCGCCAGCCATGCGTGGAGATTTCCATGGATACCAAAAGAGGAGAGTTTGGTGAGCAGAGCGGGGTGCCAGACCGTATCGAAGGCACGTGATATGTCAAGGGAGACTGCTCTAATTTCCTGTTTGGCATTGAGGACCTCCATCCATTGTTGAGAAAGCAGAAGCAGCATGTCCAGAGTAGAGTGTCCAGGTCTGAAACCAAATTGATGATCAGAGATCAAGCCATTGGAGAAGAGGAAAGATTTCATATCTGAAGCAATGATGGATTCCATGACTTTGCTGATAATTGGGAGAAGGCTGATTGGTCTGTAGTTGCTGGGATCTGTTTTTGCACCTTTTTTGTGCAAAGCGGTGATGTTGGCAGATTTCCAAGCAGATGGAAGATCTGCTTCCATTCCCACATGAGTGGGAATTGGGCGGGGTTTATTAATCAGCACCCATGAGTGGGAATTGGGCGGGGTTTATTAATCAGCACATATGAGTGGGAATTGGTCGGGGTTTATTAATCAGCACGTATGAGTGGGAATTGGGCGGGGTTTATTAATCAGCACGTATGAGTGGGAATTGGGCGGGGTTTATTAATCATCACACATGAGTGGGAATTGGGCGGGGTTTATTAATCATCACACATGAGTGGGAATTGGGCGGGGTTTATTAATCATCACACATGAGTGGGAATTGGGCGGGATTTATTAATCAGAACACATGAGTGGGAATTGGGCGGCATTTATTAATCAGCGCACATGAGTGGGAATTGGGCGGGTTTTATTAATCAGCACATATGAGTGGGAAGTGGGCGGGGTTTATTAATCAGAACACATGAGTGGGAAGTGGGCGGGGTTTATTAATCAGAACACATAAGTGGGAATTGGGCGGGGTTTATTAATCAGCACACATGAGTGGGAAGTGGGCGGGGTTTATTAATCAGAACACATGAGTGGGAATTGGGCGGGGTTTATTAATCAGAACACATAAGTGGGAAGTGGGCGGGATTTATTAATCAGAACACATGAGTGGGAAGTGGGCGGGGTTTATTAATCAGCACACCTGAGTGGGAATTGGGCGGGGTTTATTAATCAGCACACATAAGTGGGAATTGGGCGGGGTTTGTTTACACGCAGGTTTAAACATTTTTCTTATTGAGTAACTTACAAACTTACAAACTTAATCAGAACACATGAGTGGGAAGTGGGCGGGGTTTATTAATCAGCACACATGAGTGGGAATTGGGTGGGGTTTATTAATCAGCACGTATGAGTGGGAATTGGGCGGGGTTTATTAATCAGCACACATAAGTGGGAATTCGGTGGGGTTTATTAATCAGCACACATAAGTGGGAATTGGGCGGGGTTTATTAATCAGCACACATGAGTGGGAATTGGGCGGGGTTTATTAATCAGCACACATGAGTGGGAATTGGGCGGGGTTTATTAATCAGCACACATGAGTGGGAATTGGGCGGGGTTTATTAATCAGCACACATGAGTGGGAATTGGGCGGGGTTTATTAATCAGAACACATGAGTGGGAATTGGGCGGGGTTTATTAATCAGCACACATGAGTGGGAATTGGGCGGGGTTTATTAATCAGCACACATGAGTGGGAATTGGGCGGGGTTTATTAATCAGCACATATGAGTGGGAATTCGGCGGGGTTTATTAATCAGCACACATGAGTGGGAATTGGGCGGTGTTTATTAATCAGAACACACAAGTGGGAATTGGGCGGGGTTTATTAATCAGCACACATGAGTGGGAATTGGGCGGGGTTTATTAATCAGCACGTATGAGTGGGAATTGGGCGGGGTTTATTAATCAGAACACATAAGTGGGAATTGGGCGGGGTTTATTAATCAGCACGTATGAGTGGGAATTGGGCGGGGTTTATTAATCAGCACACATAAGTGGGAATTGGGCGTGGTTTATTAATCAGCACACATAAGTGGGAATTGGGCGGGGTTTATTAATCAGCACACATGAGTGGGAATTGGGAGGGGTTTATTAATCAGAACGCATAAGTGGGAATTTGGCGGGGTTTATGCATCAGCACATATGAGTGGGAATTGGGCGGGGTTTATTAATCAGCACACATGAGTGGGAATTGGGCGGGGTTTATTAATCAGCACACATAAGTGGGAATTGGGCGGGGTTTATTAATCAGCACACATAAGTGGGAATTGGGCGGGGTTTATTAATCAGAACACATAAGTGGGAATTTGGCGGGGTTTATTCATCAGCACATATGAGTGGGAAGTGGGCGGGGTTTATTAATCAGCACACATGAGTGGGAATTGGGTGGGGTTTATTAATCAGCACACATGAGTGGGAATTGGGCGGGGTTTATTAATCAGCACACATGAGTGGGAATTGGGCGGGGTTTATTAATCAGAACACATAGTGGGAATTTGGCGGGGTTTATTCATCAGCACATTTGAGTGGGAAGTGGGTGGAGTTTATTAATCAGCACACATGAGTGGGAAGTGGGCGGGGTTTATTAATCAGCACACATGAGTGGGAATTGGGCGGGGTTTATTAATCAGAACACATAAGTGGGAATTTGGCGGGATTTATTCATCAGCACATATGAGTGGGAAGTGGGCGGGGTTTATTAATCAGCACACATGAGTGGGAATTGGGCGGGGTTTGTTAATCAGCACACATGAGTGGGAATTGGGCGGGGTTTATTAATCACAACACATAAGTGGGAATTTGGCGGGGTTTATTCATCAGCACATATGAGTGGGAAGTGGGTGGAGTTTATTAATCAGCACACATGAGTGGGAATTGGGCGGGGTTTATTAATCAGCACACATGAGTGGAAATTGGGCGGGGTTTATTAATCAGCACACATGAGTGGGAATTGGGCGGGGTTTATTAATCAGAACACATAAGTGGGAATTTGGCGGGGTTTATTCATCAGCACATATGAGTGGGAAGTGGGCGTGGTTTATTAATCAGCACACATGAGTGGGAAGTGGGCGGGGTTTATTAATCAGCACACATGAGTGGGAATTGGGCGGGGTTTATTAATTATAATATATGAGTGGGAAATGGGCGGGGTTTATTAATCAGCACACATTAGTGGGAAGTGGGCGGGGTTTATTAATCAGCACACATGAGTGGGAAGTGGGGGGGGGTTTATTAATCAGCACACATGAGTGGAAAGTGGGCGGGGTTTATTAATCAGCACACATGAGTGGGAAGTGGGCGGGGTTTATTAATCAGCACACATGAGTGGGAATTGGGCGGGGTTTATTAATCAGCACACATGAGTGGGAAGTGTGCGGGGTTTGTTTACACGCAGGTTTAAACATTTTTCTTATTGACTAACTTAAAAACTTACAAACTTAATCAGAACACATGAGTGGGAAGTGGGCGGGGTTTATTAATCAGCACACATGAGTGGGAATTGGGCGGGGTTTATTAATCAGCACGTATGAGTGGGAATTTGGCGGGGTTTATTAATCAGCACACATAAGTGGGAATTGGGCGGGGTTTATTAATCAGCACACATAAGTGGGAATTGGGCGGGGTTTATTAATCAGCACACATGAGTGGGAATTGGGCGGGGTTTATTAATCAGCACACATGAGTGGGAATTGGGCGGGGTTTATTAATCAGCACACATGAGTGGGAATTGGGCGGGGTTTATTAATCAGCACACATGAGTGGGAATTGGGCGGGGTTTATTAATTAGAATATATGAGTGGGAAATGGGCGGGGTTTATTAATCAGCACACATGAGTGGGAAGTGGGCGGGGTTTATTAATCAGCACACATGAGTGGGAAGTGGGCGGGGTTTATTAATCAGCACACATGAGTGGGAAGTGGGGGGGGTTTATTAATCAGCACACATGAGTGGAAAGTGGGCGGGGTTTATTAATCAGCACACATGAGTGGGAAGTGGGCGGGGTTTATTAATCAGCACACATGAGTGGGAATTGGGCGGGGTTTATTAATCAGCACACATGAGTGGGAAGTGGGCGGGGTTTGTTTACACGCAGGTTTAAACATTTTTCTTATTGACTAACTTAAAAACTTACAAACTTAATCAGAACACATGAGTGGGAAGTGGGCGGGGTTTATTAATCAGCACACATGAGTGGGAATTGGGCGGGGTTTATTAATCAGCACGTATGAGTGGGAATTTGGCGGGGTTTATTAATCAGCACACATAAGTGGGAATTGGGCGGGGTTTATTAATCAGCACACATAAGTGGGAATTGGGCGGGGTTTATTAATCAGCACACATGAGTGGGAATTGGGCGGGGTTTATTAATCAGCACACATGAGTGGGAATTGGGCGGGGTTTATTAATCAGCACACATGAGTGGGAATTGGGCGGGGTTTATTAATCAGCACACATGAGTGGGAATTGGGCGGGGTTTATTAATCAGAACACATGAGTGGGAATTGGGCGGGGTTTATTAATCAGCACACAAAAGTGGGAATTGGGCGGGGTTTATTAATCAGCACACATGAGTGGGAATTGGGCGGGGTTTATTAATCAGCACACATGAGTGGGAATTGGGCGGGGTTTATTAATCAGCACACATGAGTGGGAATTGGGCGGGGTTTATTAATCAGCACACATGAGTGGGAATTGGGCGGGGTTTATTAATCAGAACACACAAGTGGGAATTGGGCGGGGTTTATTAATCAGCACACATGAGTGGGAATTGGGCGGGGTTTATTAATCAGCACGTATGAGTGGGAATTGGGCGGGGTTTATTAATCAGAACACATAAGTGTGAATTGGGCGGGGTTTATTAATCAGCACGTATGAGTGGGAATTGGGCGGGGTTTATTAATCAGCACACATAAGTGGGAATTGGGCGGGGTTTATTAATCAGCACACATAAGTGGGAATTGGGCGGGGTTTATTAATCAGCACACATAAGTGGGAATTGGGCGGGGTTGATTAATCAGCACACATGAGTGGGAATTGGGCGGGGTTTATTAATCAGAACACATAAGTGGGAATTTGGCGGGGTTTATTCATCAGCACATATGAGTGGGAAGTGGGCGGGGTTTATTAATCAGCACACATGAGTGGGAATTGGGCGGGGTTTATTAATCAGCACACATAAGTGGGAATTGGGCAGGGTTTATTAATCAGCACACATAAGTGGGAATTGGGCGGGGTTTATTAATCAGCACACATGAGTGGGAATTGGGCGGGGTTTATTAATCAGAACACATAAGTGGGAATTTGGCGGGGTTTATTCATCAGCACATATGAGTGGGAAGTGGGCGGGGTTTATTAATCGGCACACATGAGTGAGAATTGGGCGGGGTTTATTAATCAGCACACATGAGTGGGAATTGGGCGGGGTTTATTAATCAGCACACATGAGTGGGAATTGGGCGGGGTTTATTAATCAGAACACATAGTGGGAATTTGGCGGGGTTTATTCATCAGCACATATGAGTGGGAAGTGGGTGGAGTTTATTAATCAGCACACATGAGTGGGAAGTGGGCGGGGTTTATTAATCAGCACACATGAGTGGGAATTGGGCGGGGTTTATTAATCAGAACACATAAGTGGGAATTGGGCGGGGTTTATTAATCAGCACGTATGAGTGGGAATTGGGCGGGGTTTATTAATCAGCACACATAAGTGGGAATTGGGCGGGGTTTATTAATCAGCACACATAAGTGGGAATTGGGCGGGGTTTATTAATCAGCACACATGAGTGGGAATTGGGCGGGGTTTATTAATCAGCACACATGAGTGGGAATTGGGCGGGGTTTATTAATCAGAACGCATAAGTGGGAATTTGGCGGGGTTTATGCATCAGCACATATGAGTGGGAATTGGGCGGGGTTTATTAATCAGCACACATGAGTGGGAATTGGGCGGGGTTTATTAATCAGCACACATAAGTGGGAATTGGGCGGGGTTTATTAATCAGCACACATAAGTGGGAATTGGGCGGGGTTTATTAATCAGCACACATGAGTGGGAATTGGGCGGGGTTTATTAATCAGAACACATAAGTGGGAATTTGGCGGGGTTTATTCATAAGCACATATGAGTGGGAAGTGGGCGGGGTTTATTAATCAGCACACATGAGTGGGAATTGGGCGGGGTTTATTAATCAGCACACATGAGTGGGAATTGGGCGGGGTTTATTAATCAGCACACATGAGTGGGAATTGGGCGGGGTTTATTAATCAGAACACATAGTGGGAATTTGGCGGGGTTTATTCATCAGCACATTTGAGTGGGAAGTGGGTGGAGTTTATTAATCAGCACACATGAGTGGGAAGTGGGCGGGGTTTATTAATCAGCACACATGAGCGGGAATTGGGCGGGGTTTATTAATCAGAACACATAAGTGGGAATTTGGCGGGATTTATTCATCAGCACATATGAGTGGGAAGTGGGCGGGGTTTATTAATCAGCACACATGAGTGGGAATTGGGCGGGGTTTGTTAATCAGCACACATGAGTGGGATTTGGGCGGGGTTTATTAATCAGAACACATAAGTGGGAATTTGGCGGGGTTTATTCATCAGCACATATGAGTGGGAAGTGGGTGGAGTTTATTAATCAGCACACATGAGTGGGAATTGGGCGGGGTTTATTAATCAGCACACATGAGTGGAAATTGGGCGGGGTTTATTAATCAGCACACATGAGTGGGAATTGGGCGGGGTTTATTAATCAGAACACATAAGTGGGAATTTGGCGGGGTTTATTCATCAGCACATATGAGTGGGAAGTGGGCGTGGTTTATTAATCAGCACACATGAGTGGGAAGTGGGCGGGGTTTATTAATCAGCACACATGAGTGGGAATTGGGCGGGGTTTATTAATCAGAACACATAAGTGGGAATTTGGCGGGATTTATTCATCAGCACATATGAGTGGGAAGTGGGCGGGATTTATTAATTAGAATATATGAGTGAGAAATGGGCGGGGTTTATTAATCAGCACACATGAGTGGGAAGTGGGCGGGGTTTATTAATCAGCACACATGAGTGGGAAGTGGGCGGGGTTTATTAATCAGCACACATGAGTGGAAAGTGGGCGGGGTTTATTAATCAGCACACATGAGTGGGAAGTGGGCGGGGTTTATTAATCAGCACACATGAGTGGGAATTGGGCGGGGTTTATTAATCAGCACACATGAGTGGGAAGTGGGCGGGGTTTGTTTACACGCAGGTTTAAACATTTTTCTTATTGACTAACTTACAAACTTACAAACTTAATCAGAACACATGAGTGGGAAGTGGGCGGGGTTTATTAATCAGCACACATGAGTGGGAATTGGGCGGGGTTTATTAATCGGCACGTATGAGTGGGAATTGGGCGGGGTTTATTAATCAGCACACATAAGTGGGAATTGGGCGGGGTTTATTAATCAGCACACATAAGTTGGAATTGGGCGGGGTTTATTAATCAGCACACATGAGTGGGAATTGGGCGGGGTTTATTAATCAGCACACATGAGTGGGAATTGGGCGGGGTTTATTAATCAGCACACATGAGTGGGAATTGGGCGGGGTTTATTAATCAGCACACATGAGTGGGAATTGGGCGGGGTTTATTAATCAGAACACATGAGTGGGAATTGGGCGGGGTTTATTAATCAGCACACAAAAGTGGGAATTGGGCGGGGTTTATTAATCAGCACACATGAGTGGGAATTGGGCGGGGTTTATTAATCAGCACACATGAGTGGGAATTGGGCGGGGTTTATTAATCAGCACACATGAGTGGGAATTGGGCGGGGTTTATTAATCAGCACACATGAGTGGGAATTGGGCGGGGTTTATTAATCAGAACACACAAGTGGGAATTGGGCGGGGTTTATTAATCAGCACACATGAGTGGGAATTGGGCGGGGTTTATTAATCAGCACGTATGAGTGGGAATTGGGCGGGGTTTATTAATCAGAACACATAAGTGTGAATTGGGCGGGGTTTATTAATCAGCATGTATGAGTGGGAATTGGGCGGGGTTTATTAATCAGCACACATAAGTGGGAATTGGGCGGGGTTTATTAATCAGCACACATAAGTGGGAATTGGGCGGGGTTTATTAATCAGCACACATAAGTGGGAATTGGGCGGGGTTTATTAATCAGCACACATGAGTGGGAATTGGGCGGGGTTTATTAATCAGAACACATAAGTGGGAATTTGGCGGGGTTTATTCATCAGCACATATGAGTGGGAAGTGGGCGGGGTTTATTAATCAGCACACATGAGTGGGAATTGGGCGGGGTTTATTAATCAGCACACATAAGTGGGAATTGGGCGGGGTTTATTAATCAGCACACATAAGTGGGAATTGGGCGGGGTTTATTAATCAGCACACATGAGTGGGAATTGGGCGGGGTTTATTAATCAGAACACATAAGTGGGAATTTGGCGGGGTTTATTCATCAGCACATATGAGTGGGAAGTGGGCGGGGTTTATTAATCGGCACACATGAGTGAGAATTGGGCGGGGTTTATTAATCAGCACACATGAGTGGGAATTGGGCGGGGTTTATTAATCAGCACACATGAGTGGGAATTGGGCAGGGTTTATTAATCAGAACACATAGTGGGAATTTGGCGGGGTTTATTCATCAGCACATATGAGTGGGAAGTGGGTGGAGTTTATTAATCAGCACACATGAGTGGGAAGTGGGCGGGGTTTATTAATCAGCACACATGAGTGGGAATTGGGCGGGGTTTATTAATCAGAACACATAAGTGGGAATTGGGCGGGGTTTATTAATCAGCACGTATGAGTGGGAATTGGGCGGGGTTTATTAATCAGCACACATAAGTGGGAATTGGGCGGGGTTTATTAATCAGCACACATAAGTGGGAATTGGGCGGGGTTTATTAATCAGCACACATGAGTGGGAATTGGGCGGGGTTTATTAATCAGCACACATGAGTGGGAATTGGGCGGGGTTTATTAATCAGAACGCATAAGTGGGAATTTGGCGGGGTTTATGCATCAGCACATATGAGTGGGAATTGGGCGGGGTTTATTAATCAGCACACATGAGTGGGAATTGGGCGGGGTTTATTAATCAGCACACATAAGTGGGAATTGGGCGGGGTTTATTAATCAGCACACATAAGTGGGAATTGGGCGGGGTTTATTAATCAGCACACATGAGTGGGAATTGGGCGGGGTTTATTAATCAGAACACATAAGTGGGAATTTGGCGGGGTTTATTCATCAGCACATATGAGTGGGAAGTGGGCGGGGTTTATTAATCAGCACACATGAGTGGGAATTGGGCGGGGTTTATTAATCAGCACACATGAGTGGGAATTGGGCGGGGTTTATTAATCAGCACACATGAGTGGGAATTGGGCGGGGTTTATTAATCAGAACACATAGTGGGAATTTGGCGGGGTTTATTCATCAGCACATTTGAGTGGGAAGTGGGTGGAGTTTATTAATCAGCACACATGAGTGGGAAGTGGGCGGGGTTTATTAATCAGCACACATGAGTGGGAATTGGGCGGGGTTTATTAATCAGAACACATAAGTGGGAATTTGGCGGGATTTATTCATCAGCACATATGAGTGGGAAGTGGGCGGGGTTTATTAATCAGCACACATGAGTGGGAATTGGGCGGGGTTTGTTAATCAGCACACATGAGTGGGAATTGGGCGGGGTTTATTAATCAGAACACATGAGTGGGAATTGGGCGGGGTTTATTAATCAGCACACATGAGTGGGAATTGGGCGGGGTTTATTAATCAGAACACATAAGTGGGAATTTGGCGGGGTTTATTCATCAGCACATATGAGTGGGAAGTGGGCGTGGTTTATTAATCAGCACACATGAGTGGGAAGTGGGCGGGGTTTATTAATCAGCACACATGAGTGGGAATTGGGCGGGGTTTATTAATCAGAACACATAAGTGGGAATTTGGCGGGATTTATTCATCAGCACATATGAGTGGGAAGTGGGCGGGATTTATTAATTAGAATATATGAGTGGGAAATGGTCGGGGTTTATTAATCAGCACACATGAGTGGGAAGTGGGCGGGGTTTATTAATCAGCACACATGAGTGGGAAGTGGGCGGGGTTTATTAATCAGCACACATGAGTGGAAAGTGGGCGGGGTTTATTAATCAGCACACATGAGTGGGAAGTGGGCGGGGTTTATTAATCAGCACACATGAGTGGGAATTGGGCGGGGTTTATTAATCAGCACACATGAGTGGGAAGTGGGCGGGGTTTGTTTACACGCAGGTTTAAACATTTTTCTTATTGACTAACTTACAAACTTACAAACTTAATCAGAACACACGAGTGGGAAGTGGGCGGGGTTTATTAATCAGCACACATGAGTGGGAATTGGGCGGGGTTTATTAATCAGCACATATGAGTGGGAATTGGGCGGGGTTTATTAATCAGCACACATAAGTGGGAATTGGGCGGGGTTTATTAATCAGCACACATAAGTGGGAATTGGGCGGGGTTTATTAATCAGCACACATGAGTGGGAATTGGGCGGGGTTTATTAATCAGCACACATGAGTGGGAATTGGGCGGGGTTTATTAATCAGCACACATGAGTGGGAATTGGGCGGGGTTTATTAATCAGCACACATGAGTGGGAATTGGGCGGGGTTTATTAATCAGCACACATGAGTGGGAATTGGGCGGGGTTTATTAATCAGCACACATGAGTGGGAATTGGGCGGGGTTTATTAATCAGCACACATCAGTGGGAATTGGGCGGGGTTTATTAATCAGCACACATAAGTGGGAATTGGGCGGGGTTTATTAATCAGCACACATGAGTGGGAATTGGGCGGGGTTTATTAATCAGAACACATAAGTGGGAATTTGGCGGGGTTTATTCATCAGCACATATGAGTGGGAAGTGGGCGGGGTTTATTAATCGGCACACATGAGTGAGAATTGGGCGGGGTTTATTAATCAGCACACATGAGTGGGAATTGGGCGGGGTTTATTAATCAGCACACATGAGTGGGAATTGGGCGGGGTTTATTAATCAGAACACATAGTGGGAATTTGGCGGGGTTTATTCATCAGCACATATGAGTGGGAAGTGGGTGGAGTTTATTAATCAGCACACATGAGTGGGAATTGGGCGGGGTTTGTTAATCAGCACACATGAGTGGGAATTGGGCGGGGTTTATTAATCAGAACACATAAGTGGGAATTTGGCGGGGTTTATTCATCAGCACATATGAGTGGGAAGTGGGCGGGATTTATTAATCAGCACACATGAGTGGGAATTGGGCGGGGTTTATTAATCAGAACACATAGTGGGAATTTGGCGGGGTTTATTCATCAGCACATATGAGTGGGAAGTGGGTGGAGTTTATTAATCAGCACACATGAGTGGGAAGTGGGCGGGGTTTATTAATCAGCACACATGAGTGGGAATTGGGCGGGGTTTATTAATCAGAACACATAGTGGGAATTTGGCGGGGTTTATTCATCAGCACATATGAGTGGGAAGTGGGTGGAGTTTATTAATCAGCACACATGAGTGGGAAGTGGGCGGGGTTTATTAATCAGCACACATGAGTGGGAATTGGGCGGGGTTTATTAATCAGAACACATAAGTGGGAATTTGGCGGGATTTATTCATCAGCACATATGAGTGGGAAGTGGGCGGGGTTTATTAATCAGCACACATGAGTGGGAATTGGGCGGGGTTTGTTAATCAGCACACATGAGTGGGAATTGGGCGGGGTTTATTAATCAGAACACATAAGTGGGAATTTGGCGGGGTTTATTCATCAGCACATATGAGTGGGAAGTGGGCGGGATTTATTAATCAGCACACATGAGTGGGAATTGGGCGGGGTTTATTAATCAGCACACATGAGTGGGAAGTGGGCGGGGTTTATTAATCAGCACACATGAGTGGGAAGTGGGCGGGGTTTATTAATCAGCACACATGAGTGGGAATTGGGCGGGGTTTATTAATTAGCACACATGAGTGGGAAGTGGGCGGGGTTTATTAATCAGAACACATAAGTGGGAATTGGGCGGGGTTTATTAATCAGCACACATGAGTGGGAAGTGGGCGGGGTTTATTAATCAGAACACATAAGTGGGAAGTGGGCGGGGTTTGTTTACACGCAGGTTTAAACATTTTTCTTATTGAATCTACAAAACTGAATTTTCTGTTCCAAGGTGTGTGGTGAAACTGCTCAAAATATGGAAGAATCGAAGGTGAATACTGTGGTGAAAATCAAAGATGTCCACATCGATTCCGATTAAGACTTTTAATTTCGCACTTTTATCCAGTGCAGTTCAAAAAGTATTTGCTTTATTGGCCATTAATACATTTACAAATGTTTAATGAGTGCATGGTTAATAAACATGCTCATTAAACATTCTTATTAATGGCCGCACTTGCAGACACTCACTCAAGCTGAGGTCAATAGTTCGTATTTGTTGTGCTCGATGAATTGATCGATAATGATTGCACGGAAATCCCAAAGAGGTAAACAGTGCTTCCCCTGCTCTCCCCATCTTGTCTTCCGCTCCCTCTTTTTATATATGTTGTTTGTCTGGTTGATTTGTTTGTGAAGTAAATGTTAGCTCTTTCACGAGCCTCGATTCAGTATACAAAAAAAAAGAAAAAAAAAAAAAAGTGTCCCCTACTTACGACATACAACACACCTTTACACCTTTTCCATTCTGGTGATGACTCA